>NC_087202.1:45030839-45154866 GCF_015104395.2 Macrobrachium nipponense | reverse complement strand
CTATTATGGACACATCAGAGCCGAGGAACTTCTTTGCTTCAATACTAACCATTAACTTCTGCATAGGAGTATCCCTCAACATAAGCTAGAAATAGTCACTGAATCTTGGACAAAAATGATTAACTAGTAATTGGCAAGTGAGTAGGATCCTGACTTGCCATAAGCCACAACTTTATTCTTTGGCTGTCATTGGGAGTACACGTGTGATGCTGCATGACTTGCATGTTGCAGATATTTTTTATATGAATGGTGCATATTTCTGTTCCAACAGACATGTCAAAAAAGGAACACAAGAGCAGGAGTGTGGCTGTTTTGTCCTCTCTCTCTGGTTCCCAACCACTTTAGTTCCTTATACAGGGGTAGGACCTGCAGCCCTGACTCTCCTTATATGGAGTGCACTGGCTGGTTCCACAGTAATAAGAGTGACTCACACCTCATGGGCATCTCCACCAAGTCATGCTTCAGTGGCAACTGAAGCAGTACCATTCAGCTTCAAGCAACAATCCACTTCCTCATGCCCTTCATGCAGTAAGTGAGGGAAGTAATTTCTTGGTGTTGGATAATAGGAATCTTCTAAGGAAGTTCCAAAGAACTCACTGAAGGTTCTTTAACTCTCCACTATGAGGGAAGTAATTTCTTGGTGTTGGATAATAGGAATCTTCTAAGGAAGTTCCAAAGAACTCACTCTGAAGGTTCTTTGAACTCTCCACCTATGGAGATATTTCTGTCCTTAGAAGTTTCAAAAATGGGTGGGGCACCAGAAAAATGCAAACAGCACTCTATGCATTTCCCTGCTGGGAAAGACTATTGGTCTGGATGACGACGATGACGATGATGATGATAATGATATTTTTTTTTTTTTTTTTTTTTTTTTTTCTCTATCACAGTCCTCCAATTCGACTGGATGGTATTTATTAGTGTGGGGGTTCCGGGTTTCATCCTGCCTCCTTAGGAGTCCATCACTCTTCTACTATGTGTGCCGTTTCTAGGATCACACTCTTCTGCATGAGTCCTGGAGCTACTTCAGCCTCTAGTTTTTCTAGATTCCTTTTCAGGGATCTTGGGATCGTGCCTAGTGCTCCTATGATTATGGGTACGATTTCCACTGGCATATCCCATATCCTTCTTATTTCTATTTTCAGATCTTGATACTTGTCCAATTTTTTTTTCCCTCTCTTTCTCTTCAACTCTGGTGTCCCATGGTATTGCGACATCAATGAGTGATACTTTCTTCTTGACCTTGTCAATCAACGTCACGTCTGGTCTGTTTGCACGTATCACCCTATCCGTTCTGATACCATAGTCCCGAGGCGGATCTTTGCCTGATTGTTTTCTATACACTCCTTCAGGTTGGTGCTCGTACCACTTATTACTGCAAGGTAGCTGATGTTTCTTGCACAGGCTCCAGTGGAGGGCTTTTGCTACTGAATCATGCCTCTTTTTGTACTGGTTCTGTGCAAGTGCCGGGCATTCACTTGCTATGTGGTTTATGGTTTCACTTTTCGTATTGCACTTCCTGCATATGGGAGAGATGTTATTTCCGTCTATCGTACTTTGAACATATCTGGTTCTTAGGGCCTGATCTTGTGCCGCTGTTATCATTCCTTCAGTTTCCTTCTTTAGCTCTCCCCTCTGTAGCCACTGCCAATTGTCATCGCTGGCTAGTTCTTTAGTCTGTCTCATGTATTGTCCGTGCATTGGTTTGTTGTGCCAGTCCTCTGTTCTTTCTGTCTTTCTCCTGTCTCTGTATATTTCTGGGTCTTCGTCTGCTTTTATTAGTCCTTCTTCCCAATAATAATAATAATAATAATAATATTATTATTATTATTATTATTATTATTATTATTATTATTTAAGTGGTACCTCGGTTCGTCAACTGAATTCGTTCACGGACTGTTCGCGACTCGAAAAATTCTTAACCTGAATCAATTTTCTCCATTTAAAATAATGTAAAAACAAATAATCCATTCAAACCTCAGAACCTTTTTATTTTCTTTCCACTTTTTAATGGTTTCCTGACACAAAGTTATGCTTTACTTCACTGCATCCAATAATATTGTACGTATTTTCATATTACTACGTATTGTATTATAAAATACGAACAGCAATCAATGTTTTGGTTTGGAAAGCAGCTGAGTGCAATTGAAAGATAAATTTATTTTGCTGTATTGAACTCAAATCAGAGTAATTTTCTTGCTTCTAGTTAGCATAAATTAATCTCTAGTTACTCTGTTGATATGGGACAAGGTTATTTTAAGTAATACAAAGTGTTTTCAGGTCAAAATATCACTTGAACATATATTGCTGTGAATGAAACTTAGTTATTTTTTTCGTTAGTAGATGGTGCTGAGGGCATGTTTAATGCATAAGAAAAATCAACAGATTGCGTTCGATATTTTCACTCGATTTTGTAAGAATAATGTGAGCTTTACATATTTATCTTTTTTTCGAAGAGAAGACAGTATAATGTGATCTTTCATGCCAAAGTTTTTGTATTAAAACCCGCTCTTCTCTCAAATTTTGTTTACGGTCAACTCTGATGATACTACATAAACCGAAGTTTGCGGGAGTTTCATCCATGTTGCCAATGCATGATGATAGTCGTTAGCAGATGAACATTGTTTCCTCAGCTTCAACTACAACTTGCAGCTTAAATTTTGCAGTATGTATATGCCCTTGCTGATCTTTTCTCCATAGCGAATAAAGATACAGTAATGTATAAATATATCAGTCCTATTCTACTCAACGTCACTTGTAATATAATTATGGTAATTATTTACTATCATATGACGATTGAAATGCAAGCAAACTGCTCGTTCAGTTTTGCTTGTTCATAGCAAATCAGCTGCTGTTTCTGGCTGTGTGTGTTTACGCAAGAAGTCTAAAATTACTAACAATACTTTTAGCATTCCCTTTTACTTTTTTTAACTTAACTAGAAGATGGGATAGATAAAGAGATGGAGGAAAAGGGTATAGTCTAGCTAGAAAATGGGATAGATAAAGAGGAGGAAAAGAGGTTAGCCTACTGTAATTTGGTGTTTGTGGCTTGAAGCACGGTTCGCAAACTGGAACAAAAATTTAGATAACATCTGGTTCATAACCCAATTTGTTCATGAGCCGAGGTACCACTATATTATTATTATTATTATTTTATTTATTATTATTTTTTTTTATGTCACAGTCAACCTATTCGACTGGGTGGTTTTTATAGTGTTTAGGGGTTTCAGGTTGCATCCTGCCTCCTTAGGAGTCCATCACTTTTCTTAATATGTGCAGTGTTTCCAGGAACACACTTCTGCATGAGTCCTGGAGCTACTTCAGCATCCAATTTTTCCAGGTTCCTTTTCAGGGATCTTGGGATTGTGCCTTTTATTCCTATGACTATGGGTTCAATTTCCACAGGCATATTCCATATCCTTCTTATATAAATTTTTTTCTCTTCTTTCTCATCTACTATGGTGTCCCAAAACACCATATGTACACAACAAACAAACCCATGGTACTGCAACATCATGCATGGTAACGTTCTCTTGACTCTATCAATCAATGTCACATCTGGTTTACTTACAAATACCACCCTCTGTTCTGATATCATAGTCCCAGAGGATCTTTGACTGATATTTTCATCTTCACTCCCACAGGTTGGTTGCTTGTACCACTTATTACTGTAAAGTAAGCTGGTTTTTCTTGCATGGGTTCCAGTGGAGGGGCTTTGTTACTGAATCATGCCTCTTTTTGTACTGGTTCTGTGCAGGTGCCGGATATTCGCTTGCTATGTGGTTTACAGTCTTGTTTTTCATATTGCACTTCCTGCATATGGGCGAGATGTTATTTCCATCTATTGTATTTTTAATATATCTGGTTCTTAGTGCCTGACCTTGTGCGCTGTTAACATTCCTTCTGTTTCCTTCTTGAGTTCTCCTCTGTAGCCACTGCTTGTTTCATAGCTGGCCAGTTCTTTGGTCTGTCCCATTTTCTGCCCATGCATTGGTCTGTTGTGCCATTCTTCCATTCTGTTTGTCATTCTCCCGTTTCTGTATATTTCTGGGCTTTCGTCTACTTTTAACAGTCCTTCTTCCCATGCACTAGTGAGCTTCTCGTTTTCACTGTTTTTCAGATATTGCCCCAGTGCTCTGCTCTCGATATTGACACAGTTCTCTATGATTGGTAGTCCTATCCCGCCTTCCTTTCATGTTATGTATAGTCTGTCAGTATTTGCTCTTGGGTGTAGTGCTTTGTGTATTGTCCAATTACACTACTCCTCCCGCTCTGCATCTGATTACTGGTGCTGCCCTGTGTTTATGCCTTTCATCATATTTCCAGCATTGAGTTTTGACTTGAGTATCGCCTTAAGTCTGCATATTTTCTTTCCTGATCAAGTCCTTCATCTCTTGGTGTTTTATATCCTCTCCTCCTATTATTCCCAGGTATTTCTATCCTGTCTCTTCTATATGTTTGATGCTATTCCCAGCTGGCAGCTTTATCCCTTCAGTCCTTGTCACTTTGCCTTTTTGTATGTTGACCAAGGCACATTTTTCAATTCCAAACTCCATCCTGATGTCCCCAGACACAATCCTTATAGTCTGGATTAAGGTATCTATTTCCTTGATGCTCTTACCATAAAGCTTGATATTGTTCCATAAACATCAAATGAATTATGTAGCCTTCTTTCTTGAGTTGGTACCCCTTATCCATCTTCTGCAGTACTTTTGTCATGGGAATCATGGCAACTACAAAGAGTGGGGACAGTGAGTCACCCTGGAAGATCCCTCTCCTGATGTTAACCTCTGCTAGTCTTATTCCAGAGCTTGGAAGCATTGTATTCCAGTTGTGCATTGTATTTTTTAAGAAGCCGATGGTGTTTTCCTCTGCCCCATATATTTTCAGGCATTCTATTACCCACGTGAGTGGTATCATGTTGAAGGCTTTATTATCATCATTATTATTATTACTATTATTATTATTATTTCAGAAGATGAACCCTATTCTATGGAACAAGCTTCCAAAGAATATGGTGTTCATTCAAAAGAAGTAACAGAAGGTAATGAGAAATGTAGAAAGAGAAGATCAATTATTAGAAAAATAGTATAAATTATGAAATAAAAATGTAAGTGAAATATTACAATAGAAGTTGAATTATATTTGGGTAGTAATGCATTGCATCTTCACTTCAACTTCTGAAGTTTGCAATTGCACAACATCCTCTGGAAGCTGTTCCACATTCCAACGATGTGAGAAATAAAAGACCTCTGGAACTGAGAAGTTTGACAGCGAGGCACATTTCCTACATATTGGAGCTACTGTTCAGCTAATCTGGTTGCTCTCAGCATGACATGGGGATCAGGGATCAATTGTGAATGTGAAAGACCTGTTAAAATACAACTTATGAAAAACTGACATACAAGACCACCCATAACTGCAACTAGTATATTAGGAAACAGAAACCTACCACCACAAACCAATCTCTCTAGGAAAGATAAATATCTGGCAGAAGCATAAATCTACACTAGAAAAGTATTCTAGTAAACGATGCACAGATGACCTAAAAATGGTTTCACTGATTTTATCATTACAAATATATAAAGAACCTAACCAACAATACTCAACTTTCATGTTTCTCCAAAATAAGATGTAACATTAAGTCAAGAGTTACATCAAGAATAGTTCAAGTTTTGGACTCCATTCAGAAAAGTTCCATCCATCTGAAGGGAGGATAGAGTAGAAAATCTGTATAAGACCTGCTAATCAATAATGTTTTCATTTTACTGGTGACCAGCCTCATACCCCACTGGCTACACCATCCCCTGATCCAGTCCATATCCTGATTGAGGCTGAGGGCAGCTTCCTTGCTAGTGAGTGGAGACCATACCCACCCACAAGTATTGCATCATTGGTATACTGAACACTCTTGTTTTCCAGGCCAACAACCATATCACTAGTGTACACTAAAAATAACTGGAACATTAACACTACTTAACTCACTGCTGCCTACCTGTAAGGTAATCTTGAAGGAATCCTAAAATATAATCACCCACTCTAAGATTCCGAAGTTGGTGATTTACTAAATTGAAAGCAGCACTAAAATCTACCTGAAATACTCTGCACTTAACATGCTTACAAAGGTTCTCTTGCAAATGGCATGTCAAGTCTAAAAGAGCATTGCAGGTACTTAACTGCTTCCTATATGCATATGTACTAACTATCAGCTAACAATCCTTTAGATTACACATACAGGCAGTCCCCGGTTATCAGGAGCCTCAGTTATTGGTGATCTGGTTTTACAGGATTTGCCTAGCGACGAAAATCAGCGATTTTCAGCATTGATTTTCAGTGACAAAATGCGCTGATAATCGGGTATTGGCACGAATACATACCTAAGAGATGTCAATCTCTGGTTATTAGTGGCAAAAATTGCTGCTTATCGTCACACCATTGAAATGGAAACCCCACTTATAACCAGGGACTGCCTGTACTTTATACATTTGTACATTCACAATGATATTTGTACATAGACATAAAATCTATAGAATCTACTTATGTTAAAGAGACAATAAACAAGAAATTATTTTAAGAAACCAAGGGAAGAAACCACCAAGATTATCCAAATTTTTCTTAAGAGCAGAAACCATCAAGATTATAAAAAAATTTTTTTAACATCCCTCGAGAGATAGGTAAATTTTATAAGAATAGGTTCAAGATGACAAGTATCAGGGAGAAGGCTATCCTCAGCTGACTGTGTAGCTTCAAAAGCTTGGTAAAGAAGTTCAGCCTTTTCCCTAGGGCCAGTAACCAACCTACCATCATCTGTCAGCAGCAGTGGAATGGAAGATGAGCCTGACCTAACTGAAGGGCACTGATCCCTAATGAGGGGTTTGAACCATCTTGCCCAGAGCTCAGGACATCATTTGAACCACTCAGGAAGGCCTCGGATCAAGTTCTTACTCTCAAGATAGTTTTTCTCCTAGACTTAGCTTTGGAAAAACATACTGGCAAGTTGCACTGCCTTTCATATCTTGTTTGACACTCAAGACAGTTAGGAAGCCATCTCACCTTTGTTCACCTGAGTTTGTGGCAAAACCTCAGAGCACCTTGATCTATAATGAATGATCAAGAGCTTCCTTGTTCCCTACCTCTAAGCCTTGGTTGGTGGTGATCCAGAAATGCTTTGTGCTTGGTGTACCTCACTGTACTAAAAGAACACAATCTCTTTGGCGAAGCATGCATACAGATTGTCCTGCAAGGAGGACTAACGTCAAGGCCTAGTAAGTGTTCGTGAGGTCAGGCCTCTCTATCCTTTCAGTTGCTCTGTAATGAGGGCAGATTTCTGGCATTATGTGACTACACTTGCCTCATTTTACCTCCGGAACAAGACCCACAAGTTCTGAGACACCCCCTCATTAATACTTGTGGTGTTGTTAACAGGTTCTCTGTAGTTTTCCAAGCTACTCTTTGACAACAGAGTATTTTGCCTAAGGTATTCCTCTGCAAGACAGAAGTCAGATCAAGCATGCAGCAAGTAGGCTTCACAAATAAGCTTTCTATAATTGACTACAATGTTTGTTGTCTTTTCAACTTATGCTTGGGAATATGATAGATTTTTAGTTACTAAAAGTGGCATCACAATACTTAGGTTACTGATCCTGTAAGGAGTTTTATATAAGAAATATCTAAAAATTAAAATATTTATAATAAAAATTGTTTTGGATACCTACTCTCAAAGTTTGCTTATATCTTCGCGCAATTAGGTGCAATCGGCATTAAAAAAATGCTTGGCTAACTAGTCTGTTTCCCACCATGTGGCACTGGAATATTTATATTCTTTTCAGAATTCTTCATGATCAACCAATAAATGTGGGGGATTAGGTGGTTTCCAGTTTAACAGTATGGAAGGTATCCAAATAATTACTTTTATCACAAATTATAATTATTTGAAATGAATCTTACCTACTATTACAGTTAGCTGACTACCACATGATATGAAGATGGTGGTTTAGTGAGGCCAAAGAAAAAATGTTTGGTCAAGCAAATTGAAAGTTTTGTAATGAGAAGGGGGGGGGGGGGGGGGGGGGGGGGGGGGGCTTTTCAACATTCCTACCTGTTGTGTGAACCTTACTGGGAGTACTGTCGCCAAGTTGAAACCATGACCAGGGAGTAAGGCCCTCATAGCGCGACTTCTCACAGGATTTCCTAACAACTAACAATAAGATCACAAAGTAAGGTTACCTATATCATATTTGGTTCAGTAGAATGCATCCCTGCCGCAATGATAGGACTAAGGGATTTACAACCTATTGCTAAATTTAAACATTTCGCAAATAATATGCATCAAACAACAGTACATCTCCCCACCCTGAGCTACTGACGACCTTCTCTAGTGAAAACTTTTAAAGAAAATAAACATGTGGTTACGGTACATAACCCATGAAGATTATTTTCAAAAATGGTAAAAGCTCAGGAAATCAACTGTGTCTGCATTGACTTAGGACTTCTTAGACATTGGAGTGTTTGGTCTCCTAACACCACAGCTAAAATACTTACTCCTCCTCTTAAAGGTTGTCTGTCTGTCCGGGTAAATCCTAAGAGTTCTCATTAGACAAGACCAACCCGAAGCAGTTAATTAAGCACAGTCCACAAATCTGGGAAGGGCTTCACTTCTAATCTTTTCTCTAAGCAATAAAAAATAAGAGAGTTGCCACTAGGTCAACAAGGAGAGAGTTTATGAACAGGTCTCCATCCCTACGCTGCTTTCTTGATGAGAAACAGATGGTAGTAAAAGCCCAGATACACCCAAATCTGTCATACTTCCAAGATGATATTCTTTAATATAAAATATAAAATTTTCATAAAATAAAAATCAATTATTTGGATACTTACATACTGTTAAGTTAGCTATATCTCTGCGCCGATTAGGCGGTCGCCATTCAAACAAAAAAATTGAATGGCTGCCCAGATGACTGTCTAGTTTTACCTGTTTCTCCAACCAGGTGTGTTCGAATGTTTTAGTCTCGTCAGAATTCTCCTTGACAGCCCACTAAGTTGTGGGGAGGTGGGCTGGGTGGGTCTAATTTAACAGCGGGTAAGTAACCAAATACGTACATAATATTTTATTATGATTTAATTTATATTATTTGAGATGATGAATCTCATCTACTGTTAAAGTTAGCTGATTCCACATTAAGAAGAGGATGGTGGGTAGTGCAGCTGGACAAATATCTGCTCAGCCATTTGAGCAAAAGGTTTCTTGCATGAAACCCAAAACATTCTCACCTGATCTGGAATCCTTGGTGGATTTTACTACCACCAGAAGTTGGATTCCATTCAGGGAGCAAGGCTCTCATACATAGCAGCAAAGAGCAGCCTTGCGGAGGAAAACCGCTTCAATTCAGCCAGAATAAAATGCAGCGGTAAGCCCGGGGCCCCTGTGCCCTGGGTCCAAAAGCCCTATAAAACAAGTCACTTAAAAATAAATACCTTTACGATATAAAGGTACGCTCCTCTACAAAATTTTGTACCTTCAAGCTCCCCAAAAATATTAAAACCCAGGATTTAAACAAAAGAGCCTGAAGAATTGCTCTTTTTCAGTTCAGGAAAAGCCTACCCACTACTAGGAGCAGACTAAGGGCTTTACTGTTTTCAAACACAATTCTGTATACTTACAGTAGTGAGCGGGTAAAAACCTAATTGTACTATTACTGCGCCACATCAATCCTATTCTGGAGTGACGAATTGACTTAAACACTAATGAAGTTACAACTGCTGCTCCACATTATGAATGTTTCCCTTCAATAAAGGTAGAAGATATGGAGCTAAGACTCATGCATTAGCCTATTCAACAGGTCACAGAGGACCTCATGTTCCGTTGACAAAGATGTTACAAGTTTCTAAAAATCACAACACAAAAGGTTACTTTGCCTCTTCCTCCAGGCTTAACCTTAACAAATACATTCTAGGTTTTCTAAAACCACAAAACAAAAATTAAAAGTTAACTTTGCCTTCAAGCTTAACCATTGGCAAAGGCATCTAGGTTTTCTAAAACCTTCACTAATACCTTCTACGTTTTCTCAAACCACAAACAGAAAAGTTAACTTTGCCTTCAGGCTTAACCATTGGTGAAGGCATCCTAGTTTTCTAAAACCACAAAATAAAAAGTTAACTTAGCCTTCAAGCTTAACCATTGGCAAACCCAGCTAGGTTTTCTAAAACACCAAACCAAAGATTAACTTTGCCTCTTCCAGGATTAACATATGACAAAGATATTCAAGGTTTCTAAAAGGATGATAAAAAAGTGTTCTAGGTTTAACCTATCTGATTAAATTTTCAAAATGCCCCAACATGATAGAGAAGTTCCTCTTCTTCACCACTAAGGGGTTACATTGGGACCTTCTTACAGGGCACTGTAATAGCCTTTAAATGACCCTCAGTTCAAGGCAGAAGAAAGCTAAATAGAGCATTCCCTTTACACCAGCTTAAAGAAGGGTGCTGACAACTTAACTGCTGCTAGGGCTAAATATGATATTGTTATGATACAATAAAAGTTTTATACATACTTACCTGGCAGATATATACAATGCTATTACTCCGTCGTCCCCGACAGAATTCGAATTTCGCGGCACACGCGGCGGCGGTAGGTCAGGTGATCTACCACCCCGCCGCTGGGTGGCGGGAATAGGAACCATACCCGTTTTCTAATTCATATTTTTTCTTCCAGCTGTCTCCTGAGGGGAGTCTGGGTGGCATTTAATTGTATATATCTGCCAGGTAAGTATGTATAAAACTTTATTGTATCATAATAATATCATTTTTATACATTCAACTTACCCGTCAGATATATACATAGCTGATTCACACCATTGGTGGAGGGTAAAAGACAGCTATTACTGAATATACCAGGTAAACAACATACGTGTAGGTAATAAATAAAATAAAACCTTGGTTCCTATGTGTTTAGACGAAGGGTCGACTTCCTAGCTATTGCTAGTAGTCTGCTTCGTCTCAAGAGCCTCAGCGAGGATGTGACCTATGGCTAAGAGTTCTTGTAGATCTGTCAATGGGGTCTTATCCACTTACTTGACAGAATCTAGTGGTCATTTGTCAATGGGTCTATCCACTTACATGACCAATACACCAATGCCTATTGGCATAATTTAAGGAGCACAACACCGATTCCAGATCACCTGATCCTAACACGAGGGTTTGTGCTTAATTTGAAAGAGCTATCCCCCTAACTCATTTCAAATAACCCCAGAAAATAATTACACTTATGTTAAAAAAAAATACAATAAAAAAAATAAATTTTTAATTTACTAGTTAAGGATCAGTGTCGTCTCCCTATCCAGCAACGCATCCGTGGACAAGCGTATAACAAAGAGAGAAGGATCTTTCATAGGCCCCACTTGATCTCCTTCGTGCAAGAAAAGTCAACACAGAGTGGCATCTCCCATTATTACAGCTAATATGTCTCTCATGACATATTGTTATGGAAAGAACAAGAACTTGTTAAAAGCCCGCACTTCAAGAGCTTTTAATTCTTAGCTGTTTGAAGGAATCATCAAGTTACTCAAGAATTGCTTTAGAGATTCCACTGTTCCAAAGAAGACCAGGGCTTTCTTTGAATAGATCTCTTCTGGATGAAGCCCAGAGCCTGGCTTGCGCCTGGCTGGGCGCTTCGCGCCTGCCTGGTGCCTAGCGCCTGGCTGGCGCCTCGCGCCTGCCTGGCGTCTCGCGCCTGCCTGGCGCCTCACTCGCGCCTGCCTGGCGCCTCACTCGCGCCTGGCTGTGCCTCGCGCCTGGCTGGCGCTCGCGCCTCCCCTGGCTGGCGCCTCGCACCTGGCTGGCGCTTCGCTTGCCTGGCTGGCTCCCTCGCGCCTGGCTGACTTCTCCCCACAATTGCTGGAGATTCCGAGCTTGTTAAGAGTCTCGATGAAAACTGGCGATGTCCCACCTCGGACACTCTATTTGCCTGATTTATTCGCCTCTAGCGCATCTGCGCCAGATTGGAGGCCTACTCCTTCTCCTCATCAGACAATGACAGTGTCTATTTGGACTGTCTTGCTTTGGCGTCTTTACGCCTGTTTGGCATTTGGCGCCTGATTGGCGCTACATTGTCCGAAAGTCTGAACATCCACAATCGTTTATCAGGAGAATGGAAAAGAGTGTAAGAAATTCTTTCACTTTGAGCTTATTGGCCTCCGTAACAAGGGGAGGTAATTTTAGTCATCTACATCCAGTAGACGATATGGAAATCTAATAGTCCGAGAGACCAGTCTTCCTCCGAGGAGGATCATACTTGATACTTCCGTTGCTAACGAGGCACTCTTCCTACATGTTGATGAGTTCTTCTTGTTGCAAAATCTTCCTATCCTTGCCACGAAGGCAGGGAAAGAGCCTGGAAGTCTAAGGAGATTCTGAGCTGAAATTGGGAGGATTCCTGATTTCTAGCTCTTTAAATATCTCTTCGAACCTTCTGGGAAGTGGTTTTTTAAGCCCTCATCGTATTCCAAAGACTCTGTCAGCAAACGTTTAAACCTTATTCTTTTCTTTTTGTAGATGAGAACGTAAATACATTGCCTGGGACAACGAATCCTTTATCTGAAAAGCGTTGATCATGGAATAAAGGTTTTAGTTCTTTCGCCAAACATACCATGCTGGCAGGAACCCATTGCCTAGTCTTTCTAGAATTTGATTCCAGATTCCAAGCCCAAAATTTCACTCGTCCTTTTGGTCGTTTAGTACCAAGAGAAAGAAAACATTGATGAGGAGCAGTTCCATCTTGTCAGAACACGGAATCTGAGGCCCAAATAGGATCCCATTGTAATTATAAGATCTCCTAGTCTTGTCGTATAGAGGTATTGTATAAAGATCCCGAAGATCTTAATGCTCTGCTATCTCCAATTCCCCTTTATAGAGACAGAGCCTATAGCCTTTTACTGCGTTCTTTGATAGCAGAAATATACCAAAGGTGATTCTTCCCTCTGAAAGGGTAAGAAAAAACCGCTATGGTGGTTCAGAGAGGTATCGGAAGAGGACAGTTTCCTCATTCCCTCTAGCACGATCTGGCAGTCTCAAATACTTATTCATGACTACTGCTCCATTTACCTTGAACATCCTCTCATTCATGGTCCACTTCTGGTCAGTCTGCACGCAGACAGACTCAGAGTGGAGAGGTTGTTAAGGTCCATTTAAAATAGATGCTGAAAGAATATTCAGACTGTCTTGGAAAAGACTTCCAAAACTTGCTGTGAGAAGAACGTGACCTCTGTGAATCCACCTCTCTAAGTCTAAAATGAGGCATAACGTATTATCCTCTCTTTCTTTGACGCCCTTTGTCTTACATTCTGTAAAGAGTTTATATTTTAGGGGAAAAAAGACTAAATTTTATTCCCCTTTCTTATAAAATAAAAAGATGGTGTAGATTGCTACATCTCTCTTATATTCTTTCTTCCCGTCCTCGTGCCTGGGCACGAGAGAAATGGAAAATTCTATCATTGTTATTCAGCAAAACAACAAATTATTATTATCCTATTCTCCTAATAAATGATCCAGGATCGACGAGAATCATTCAAGATTCCTATCCTAGGACATCAGGCCGTAATGTACGGTTCAAATACTTGAAAAAGCCTCTCACCCAATACTGAGAGCTCTTACGAGTCTTTTCCCAGTACCAAAACATTACAAGGTCTCCCTTGTTAATAATGTTTACATAGGAGTAGGATAATATAACATCCTGTAATAACAATGAAAGAAGGAGAAAGAGGAGCTGCATGGTTCAAGGGACTAGCCGAAACGTGCAATAAAAAAGGGGGGTTTAAGCCAAGGTCGTTTCTAAAACCTGCACCCAGATTAACTTATGAGTCCGATATATTTTCTATCACTTGTCTCATAAGGTTGAGGAAAGCGAGAGACTTCTAAAGATATCGGTTCTCTTCACCATGTAAAGGTCTATAAAGCAGAGGAACCCACTTATCCTGACACGTACTACGTTCGCTTGTGCGATATCTAGAATAATTGTCAGTAGAGGGTTGCTCTGGCAAAGAAAGTTTCTCCCAAAACAACTCCTCTTGCCAAGAAAGAAGTCGCTCACGCGACCACTATATCACCTGACATGAGAAGTCTGTTCTTGTTAGAGACTTCCACAATTTCAGTTAATCCTGACAAGGGCTACGGCCGCCTGTGCGATAACTTGTGTCCCTGTCAGGAAAAAACTGATCTTGTGTCAGTTCTCAAAGAGGAAACTCATGGAAAGTCTATCTCCAAATACTGAGAAATTGGAGATCCTGATGTCTTGCGCCTGGTTGGCGCCTCGCTCCTGGGAGGCGTCACGCTTCTGGCTGGCGTCTCGCGCCTCGCAGCATCCTCGCGCTTGCCTGGTGCCTCGCTCCTGGGAGGCGTCACGCTTCTGGCTGGCGCCTCGCGCCTCGCAGCATCCTCGCGCTTGCCTGGCGCCTCTTTCCTGGGAGGCGTCACGCTTTTGGCTGGCGTCTCGCCCCTCACAGCGTCCTCGCGCTTGCCTGGCGCCTCGCTCCTGGGAGGCGTCACGCTTTTGGCTGGCGTCTCGCGCCTCGCTCCTGGGAGGCGTCACGCTTCTGGCCCATTACTTGCAACCGTGTCAGGAAATCTCGATATCAAATAAGAAGAGGTGCTGTAAGAATCCTATAATTTACAGTACTTACATAGTTGGATTTTCTTCTCAATTTTCCTCTAATTCGAGTATATCGGAAGGGGGGAATTATTCTTTCCTCGGTTAATTCTCCGTATCCCCCCCCCCCCCCCCCTTTTTCCTGAACGAGAAAATATTTTGGCTGGTGCTCTTCGCTTATTGCACCAGGCTGGCGCCTCCTACTAATTATCTTTATGTTATGTGCCAGAACATCTGTCTTTATGATACCCGACATCCTTTCATATGTTAATTCCGTTCTTATTATGAAAAACTATTATATACTTAGTATATCCATTCAGGGAAAACATTTTCCTACTAAAAGAATGTTCCCATTCGACTCATACAACTTCTGCGCAATATCCGATTCTAAATACGGTTGTGTCGTTTCTCGAAAGACTTAACCATAGCGTAGTCTTGAAGTGAATCTCTATTACTATCTCTTCTTATTTTTTTTTTTTTTTTTTTTTTTCATCTAAGTATGTACTCTAATAAGACATGCTTTTCGTAAGTATGAGTGCATTAAATATATGTTCTGCTGCATTAGAATCCTTTAATCATGTTATCTACGGTAAACAGCATTGAAAGGTTGTAATATCTTTCTTATTGAAAGCTTCCTAACAAAAGGCAGACAATATTTATTTATGACAGCTTCAGTATTCCCTCAATCCGAGGCTAAGAACCAAGATTGTAGGGAAGAGATACAGTTAGTTATCCCATTCCGCAGGAGAGAGAGCTGTAACCGACCGCTCACGACTGAGAACAACATGGTACTGCCGCTGGTCTCTCTCTCAATTCAAAGCGAAAGCAGTCTTCGAAAGCCGACTGGCCTTCCATTTCCAGAGTTGCCAGTTACTCCCATTAAATAAAGGAATCTTATAAAATTTTTTTATCGAGCTTCAGGAAGTTTTTATATAAGCATAATTAAGCGAACGAGACTTCGACAAGTCTAGAAACTAAATAGGTGTCGTCTAAACAATCCTTTTAAACAATTTCTTCCTAGGAAAGTCCTAGAAGGGTACTGGTAATTCATGGAAACCTCTTCTAACACGAAGAAAAATGTTTCTATCCTACTCTCAATTCACCAATAAAGATATGCTTCTCCGATCACTTCTCGAAGACACGGAAGCATCATATAACTCATACTCTAGCGTAATAGAATACTCTATAATACTGTTACATTAAGGTAAACCGTATTAATTTAGGAAATTTTGTAAGGATTTCACTTGACCATTATAGCATAAATTTCGGTATGTGAGTATGCCTTGCCATACCGTAGCCTAAGGCGATTTGTCCTAAGCATGGTAGGAGCTAGAAGTTTAAAAGTCATACATACATGCTGTATCACTCAACGAGATCCATATAATTCATTCGATTGACAAATAATCTAAATCGTTCTAATCAGAATAGATCTATATCTAAAAATGCACCGATGGGGAATCTTATGTTGAAATAACAATTTCATACCCCCATGGGATAGCGTTCTCGTCTAGTTGCGAAAAAATGTTCGAACAATGACTTTATCACAAATGTTATCGAATGATCTCTAATATTAGAAGGCGCTAAATCGTCGCCTGAATCGAAAGGTGGATCGATTAAAGTCATTCTCATTTTGAATAATTCTACCAGAAGGCATTATACGAGGATCTTCGTCAAATTCATTCATTCGAAGTTCTCCTATCCATCATGGAACAGTAGGCATAAAAAGGGAGAAACACTGTTTTAGGATGCCTTTCCAATGGCTATCCCTGGCACTCTGGGACGCTCTACAGAACCTGCCGAGGGGACGCCTGACCGGTGGGGATTCTCTGAAACCTCCTTACGGTTTTCGACATTCCTTCTCCTCTGGGCTTGTGAGCTTGGAAGAGGTCTAGACCTGAGAGCGAGACAGAGCCGATCCATTGTAATGGGGGAACACTATATTCACTTCTTACGTTCTAAGAGTTCGCATTTGAACTATATCCAAAGTCTACAATTTGCAAATATGATATTGTAGATTCTGCGGAGTAAGAAGGTGATGAGGATGCAACAACTACTAGTACTGTTACTACTATAATTGCTCGTTAACACAAGAGCTAATAAATAGTTACTTTCTGACTTCCCCAACTAGGAAGAAAGAATATACATTTCTCAATCAAATCTAACACTTATTTGTATTAATGAATAAATATAAGTAATTCCCTTTTATGAAAAGTAATAAAAGTAAATTCACTTTCGTGAAAGTGCATGAGTGTCTCCGAAAAACTTCGATAGTTTACACGTCACAATCTTCGAAATTTTCGAAGTTAATATTATCAAAAAGTTAACAAAAGTGTATGCCGAACCAAAGATCCATTACTTCCCTGTAAAAGTTAGCCCAGACGATCGATGGCGATGAAACACGAAAATCCATCAGGAGGAACTGCAAACGTTGTTTACATTCCAAGCGACAGAAAAAAAAAATATGAATTAGAAAAAAGACGGGTCCTGGTTCTATTCCCGCCACCCAGCGCGGGGGGGTAGATCACCTGACCTACCTGCCGCGTGTGCCGCGAAATTCGAATTTCTGTCGGGGACGACGGAGTAATAGCTATGTATATATCTGACGGGTAAGTTGAATGTATAAAAAAAATGTTTCATAGTAAATTCAGATAAAGTTTAGACCCACGTCTAAACTTCAGAGAGACTGATATAGAGATTAAGGGCCTTCAATCTCAACACCTTACAGTGCTGGTCCTCAGTAAGATCTAAAAGTATTTGATGCAATACCGAGGAAAGTATGTATGGAGCGATAACTTTGGAAGTAGACATTGAAAAGTCTTATTATCTCTAAACAAAAAACACTGATGTCTGCAAGGCTCCAGATGCTGAAAATTCCTCTAGAATGGCACCCTCAGCAATGCACAGACCACTGCTTCTGACCCCAGGCCACGGCAGTTTTCAATTAAGGACAGATCCTATGATAACATCTCCAAGCAGTTAAGATGTCTAAGTTAATGGAAGTGTATGGAATTGTGTAGTAGAGATGATTTCCCCTTAATGGAAGAATGAGACATCTACCGAGAGCATTGAAAATTCTGAAAATCATTTGGCCTGAGGCTACAAGGGATCTGCAGGAGACACTAAGCAATTCTTGAACCCCAAATTGCTCAACAGTATTCAGAGTAGATACAAAGAGCAGGCCTGAGTCTGAATTAGGCCAAATTTAAGGAAACATCCACTGCTCAAGCCTGAGGGCCATCAAAGAAACAGTAATCATTTAGATGTCCCTGTTCATCTACATGCTAGTTAAGTCTCAATGAGTGCTCCTTAAATCCCACACCAAGTGCCGAACTTATGGATGTAAAGGCCCTTGTAGACAGTTTGTTCTTCCTGAATCCCCAATTGCCAAAATACTGTCTTTCCACAGAATGAATGATGATACCAATTTGTTGTTTCATTTCACTCAAAGCAGCAAACTCCCCACAAAGACTTTGTTTCTGACCAGGAATAAACCTGCTAAGCATTGTGATGTCTTTCCACTGCCCTGACATCTAAAAAGTTTTACCAGGTGTAGTGTTGACCATTCTATGTTGTATGAAAGTGTAATGACACTAGTTAAACTCTGTTTGTGTTGCATGACAGAGGGAAAAGACCAAAACCTGGACTTAGGTTTAAGAACAAAATGGACAATTCTTGGTTACAGAGTCCCTCCTACAGTCCTGGAGCCAAAGATGGTTCTGGATTACTTACAAATTTAATGAACATTATTTGTTACTTGTAAGTCATAATTCTTATGCTGAAACTGTACATTAATTGAGCATGATTATCTGAAAAAATCCCCATTGAGGCCATGTTTCCTAATAAGGAAAAGCCCTTACCATATCAGAAGTTTCCTTCAGGCCTAGATAAGAATGGGGACATAGAAAATTAAAAATATAATGCATAGAAATTGGGCCAGAAGAAGCAACAGGTCCTTGGCCTTTGGAATACTATTGACAGAGTTGGCCAACTTGAATCACTGATTCAGTAGAAGTATCTTTTTCCTAAAGTTGACACCATCCACCAATAATAGGCAACGAGTCCCTGACAAAACTTATAGAGGGCTGCACACAAACCCAAACAAAGTGCACAGAACAGCAATACCTTCTTGTAAAATACATCTTGAAGGAACTTGCATGACTGTGGCTGTATTGGTACGTGGAACACATCCCGCATGTGTACCACAAGTCTGGCTGTTCTTTGGAAAGGGACTAAAACCATGGAGAAGTATTCATAACTTTTCTCTTTCTGCATGTGCTTTCCTGCAGACACACACACACTGCTAACTAACCAGTTGGCTTTCAATAGTATTAGCTTTCAATAGTAACTCTTTTTAATACCAGCAATGTTTGGATAAGGTATTTTGAAGACTAACAGACTGGAAGCTATCTGACAAAGTAATTTAAGCCAAAATAAAAGCATGATATAAAAAGAGGCAATAATGACAGTACATTAAAAAATACCAGATACTACATATGACAGTTTCATGTACATGTAAATTAAAATATTGAGAGAAAATAAAACACTGAATGAAAATCATTTAAAAACGGAAATTTTTAAAATTCAAAATCTATTACAAATGAAAAATATGATATTGTAATGATACAATTAAGTTTGTTCATACTTACCTGGCAGATATATATATAGCTGTATTTTTCCGAATCCGACAGAAATTTAAACACTTCGGACGCACACGCAGTGGGAGTCAGGTGGTTAGTTACCCATTCCGCTGCTGCTGAGGCGAGTATCAGGAACCATTCCCATTTTCTATTCATAATATTTATTTCCAACTGTCTCCTGAGGGAGGTGGGTGGGTACTTGATTATATATATCTGCCAGGTAAGTATGAACAAACTTAATTGTATCATTACAATATCATTTTGTTCATGAAACTTACCTGTCAGATATATATATAGCTGAATCCCACCTTTGGTGGTGGGAGTAGACAGAATAGAAGATTTTAGGAAACATATATATGCAGATAATTGATATCTTGGTTCCTTACCTGTTAGCATAGCTGACTTCGTGGTTACTGCCGCGTAAGTCTGCTTGTGCTACTAAAGTTGCCAGCGAGGTAGAGACCTATAAAGTGGTGCACTCCAGATGATCTGTCAACAGGGGCGAGACCACGACGTGACTAGACCATTGACCATACAATGAGGGCAACGAAGTAAAACAAAACCACCTGGCGTAGCCTACCAAAAGTATCCCACTTAGACTAAGCTAATGGAAGGGAGATCCGCGCAGGCGGGTCAACCCCACAACCATAACACAAGATAAAACTCCCCTAACCATTAAAGGATAGGATGAGCGCTACCTCCTGCCCCCAAACACAGTGTCTGCAGCGACGTATGGTCCGAGCGAGTAACAATTTTCGTATGTTGCTTTCACCTCCCGCAGGTAGTGTTGAAGCGAACACCGAATTGCTTCACCAATAAGTGGCGCCCAAAATATCTTTGATTGCCATATTCTTGTGAAAGCCACCGAAGTACAATAGCCCTCAACTCGTGGGCTTTCACTTTTAGAAGCTCCATGTCACTTTCACTACACTTTTCATGAGCTTCCTTAACTGTACTTCTTAAGAAGAACGCTAGTGCGTTCTTCGACATCGGAAGATCTGGTTTTTTCACAGAGCACCACAAGTTCTCCGAAGAGCCTCTGCATGCTCTGGTTTTCTGCATATAAAAACTTGAGAGCCCTGACAGGACACAGGACTCTCTCAGCTTCAGTCCCCACTAGCTCCGACAACCCTTTGATCTCGAACGTCCTCGGCCAAGGGTTGGAAGGGTTTCTCGTTCTTTGCTAAGAACGTAGGACTTCAGGAACAAACTGCACTATGATCCTTGAACCCAATGTGCTTGCTTATGACTTGTATTTCGCTAACCATCTTCGCCGTCACCAGAGCGGTTAGGAAAATGGTCTTCTTAGTAAGATTCCTAAGCGAAGCTAAATGGAGCGGTTCAAATTGACTCGACATGAGAAACTTAAGTACCACGTCTAAGTTCCACGATGGTACTTTCGGTTGGAGAACTTTCACAGTCTCAAATGATCTAATGAGATCATGAATGTCTCTATCATTCGCTAAGTCGAGTCCTCTATGCCTGAAGACCACAGAAAGCACGCTTCTGTAGCCTTTAATCGTGGGAACGGCTAGTTTCGCTTCTTTCCTAAGGTGAAGAAGGAAATCTGCTATCTGGCTCACAGAGGTTGAGGTGGAGGAAATGCCCTTCTTTCTGCACCAACTTTTAAAGACAGCCCACTTCGATTGGTAAACTGCGATTGAGGAGGGCCTCCTTGCGGTGGCAATCGCCGTTGCCACAGGTCTTGAAAAACCCCTCGCTCTGGCCAACTTCTTGATAGTCTGAACGCAGTCAGACTCAGAGCGGGAGGTTTTTGTGTACCTCTCGAAGTGGGGCTGTCTGAGTAGATCTTTCCTTAGGGGCAGAGTCCTTGGAAAGTCTACCAGGAAGGACATCACCTCCGTGAACCAGTCAACCGCTGGCCAGAAGGGGGCGATGAGGGTCATCCTCGCTCCCTCTGATGCAGCGAACTTCCTCATCAATTCCCCGAGGATTTTGAATGGGGGAAAAGCGTAAATGTCTAGTCCCGACCAATTCCACAGTAAGGCGTCTACTGCCACTGCTCCCGGGTCCAGAACTGGGGAGCAATACAGCGGAAGTCTCTTCGTTCGGGAAGTTGCGAAAATGTCCACATGAGGACGTCCCCACAGCTTCCATAGCGCCTGGCATACCTCCTGATGAAGGGTCCATTCCGTCAGCAGAAGCTGTCCTTGCCGACTGAGAAGGTCCGCTCGCACGTTTTCCACGCCTGACACAAATCTTGTCAGAATCGTGACGTTTTGCGACTTCGCCCAAATCAGGATATTCTTCGCGATGGCGAACAGAGAAGGAGAGTGAGTTCCTCCCTGTTTCCTGAGGTATGCCAGGGCTGTGGTGTTGTCCGAGTTTATCTGAACCACTTTGTTGGAGACTTCCTCTTGGAAGAACCTTAGAGCAAGGTAAATCGCTGAAAGTTCTTTTAGATTGATATGCCAGGACACCTGTTCCCCTCTCCAGGTGCCTGACACTTCTCTCCCTCCTAGTGTTGCTCCCCAACCCGTGGAGGATGCGTCAGAGAACAACACTAGGTCGGGGTTCCGAAGCTTGAGCGAAAATCCTTCCGCAAGCTTCTTTGGATCCAACCACCATTTGAGGTGCTTTTTCACTTCTTCCGTCAAAAACAAGACCTCTTCTAGATCCTGTTTGCGTGACCAATTGCTTGAGAGGAAGAAACTGAAGTGGTCGGAGGTGCAACCTTCCCAGAGAAACAAACTTCTCCAGTGAGGAAATGGTCCCCAGCAGACTCATCCATTCCCTCACCGAGAGTGTTTCCTTCCCTAGAAAGGCTGACACTTTGTCTAGGCATTGAAGTTGTCGCCCCTGGGAACGGAAAAGCCCGAAAAGCCACTGAGTCCATCTGAATCCCCAGATAGACTAAGGATTGAGAAGGAGTCAGATGCGACTTTTCGAGATTCACCAGAAGTCCCAGGGACCTCGCTAACGACAAAGTCGTGTGAAGGTCCTTCAGACACCGGTCTTGCGATGGAGGCTCGAATAAGCCAGTCGTCTATGTAGAGAGAGATCCTTATTTCCGCAAGATGGAGCCACCTCGCAACGTTCTTCATAAGAACGGTGAACACCATCGGCGCCGTGCTGAGACCAAAGCAGAGTGCCCTGAACTGGAATACCTTCCCTTTCAGGACAAACCGCAGGTATTTTCTTGATCGGGGATGGATGGGGACGTGAAAGTATGCGTCCTGAAGGTCTAATGAGACCATCCAATCCCCCGGTCTTAAGGCTGCAAGCACGGATTGAGGTGTCTCCATCTTGAACTTCTGCTTGGTAACGAAGCGATTTAGACTGCTGACATCCAGAACGGGGCGCCACCCCCTGACTGCTCGGCACTAGGAACAGACGGTTGTAAAACCCCGGAGAACTCCGGTCGAAGACCTGTTCCACCGCCTGCTTCTCGATCATTTGATCTAGTAGATCGTGAAGCACTTTCTGTTTTTCTCCCTGATATGAAGGAGACAAATCCTTTGGTGTCGAAGACAGCGGGGATAACTTCAGGAAAGGAATTCTGTACCCCTTCTTGACGATGTCCAGAGACCAAGCGTCGGCACCTCTCTCTTCCCAGGCTCTCGCGAAAAGTAGAAGTCTGGCTCCTACCGGTGGCTGAAGGACTTCCCTCTCACTTCTTGCTCTTAGAAGGAGCGCGGGTCTTGCCTCTGAAAGAGCCTCTTCCTCGAGGGGCTGGCTTCGAGGAAGAAGCAGATCGAAAGGGCTTCGATTTCTTCAAAGCAGAGGACCCAGAAGACGAAGTAGTTGTAGGCTTCCTAGAAGACTGCGCCAGAAGGTCTTGGGTTGCTTTCTCCTGGAGACTGGCAGCTATGTCCTTTACCATAGACTGGGGGAAGAGATGTTCTGAGAAAGAAGCGAAAAGAAGATCCGCTTTTTGCGCTGGCGAGACCAACTTTGCAGTAAAATTGCAAAAGAGTGCAGTAAAATTGCAAAATGAGCAGCCAATTCCTCAGAACCATCCCTGACGGCCTTGTCCATGCAAGACAATACACTGGACAGCTCCCCCAGACTGATGGAATCAGAACTCCTGGACCTGGCATCCAAAACTCCTAGGCACCAGTCAAGAAAATTAAAGACCTCTAGTGTCCTGAAGAGGCCTTTAAGGGTAAAGTCCTAGCTCACCATGCGTCCAAGAGACTTTGGAGGAAGACAGAAAAGATCTTCTGGCGGAATCCACAATACTACCAAAGTCTCCTTGAGCCGAGGCTGGAAGCTTAACTCCGACGTTTTCTCCCGTCTCGTACCACATACCAGCTTTGCCACAAAGTCTTGAAGGTGGTAAAGCGAAAGAAGTCTTGCCTGAAGCTTTCCTCTTTTCCATCCAATCATGGACCTTGCGAAAAGCTTGCTTCGTAGAAAGCGATTTCTTCATTTTCACAAAGCCCGAGATCTTAGTAGCTTTGGATGACGAAAACTGAGAGGGAGGAGTACGTGGAGCTTCAGGCTGGAAAGTGTCTGCAAAGACTGACTGTAGCAGACGAGTCAAAACCTTGTAGTCGTCGAGACTGGAGCCAACTGCTGTTCTTCGTCCACTTCGACGAAAGCGTTCACTAATTTCCTCTTCAGACACTGGAGAAGTCGGAGGAAGTAAGGAAGAGTCACGAGCTTTCTCAAAAGAGAAAGAGCGGCGAACAGGAAGAGTTCCCGCTTCCACTTGCGCTTGCGGAGGTGGTAAACTGACGTCCGTAGGCGCGCGCTTGGCGTCCCAAGCCAATCTACTGGCGCTGACTGAAGCGCGCTCGACAGCAACAGGTGTACACCTGGCGTCCACTGGCGCGCGCCGAGCGTCCACTAAAACGCGCTAAGCGTCCACTGGCGCTCGCTTACCTTGCACCGAATCACGCTCGCGTCCACTGAAGCGCGCTGACTTTCACACAGAAGCGCGCTCGGCATCTAAAGAAACGCGCTTCCTATCTACAAGTTTCGTAGTAGCGGATACAACCGCTTCCCGAGAGCGAGAAACGAATTTCTCACCTCCTCTAGAAAGTTGCTGGGGAGCAGAACGAACTCTAGAGGGAAACTCAAACGGAGAGAGAGACGAGCGAGGGAGGGAGAGGGAGAACGCCTCGACCTCTTCACAGGAAGATTGTCATCCTTCTTATGGCGACGTGGAACAGTCTCTCTCAAAGAAAAAACATCTCGAAGTTGCTGCTGAAGAGACTGGAGAATCTTGCTTGTAGGTGAAGCCTCCTTTTCTGGGGAGGGGCTGATCCTGTGAGCAGGCGAGTGGCGAGGGGACGCCTTCTTCCTACTCCCAGGAACCGCCACTTCACGCACCTTAGAGCAACTGCGGCGCTCGAAAGAAACATCTAGGAAAGACTCCGCCTCCGAAGAATCCTTACGCTTCTTCTGCGGAGGAAAAGCAGCAAACGCACTATCAGGCAACGAGCAAAGTTCCGGAGAACAACTTGGACGTGAAGCGTCCCGAACGCGAGCCATCCTTTTCAGCGGACGTGATGCGGCATGAGAGCTCCACCCCTTGCGCGGGTAGGAAGCTTCAGAAGAAGAAAAGCACTCCTTGAGAAGACATGCACGCGCACGCTCCTTGGCAGTCTGGGTAGGTTCGTCAGAAGCTGCCGAAGGCACGCCAGATCGGTGGGGGTTCCTCGTAACCTCCTTCGACTTTCGACATGCTCTCTCCCGTAACTGGGAGTCAAGCAGAGGTCTAGGTCTAGAGGCGGAATGAGGCTGATCTGACGCACCCACACTACACAAAGGGGCACTTTCACTGCACTTCTCTTCACTTTTGCTCTCCAGAGCTAACACTTTTGATTCTAAGTTACGAATCGATTCAAGAATTAGCGATAAAGTATTACCTTCTACCGACACTGCTTCAGGGGCCGGAGGCAAACACTACAGGGGTAGGAGCTAAACTACAGAAGGAGGGTTAGCAGGAGAATCATTAAAATCTTGCCTACCTGAAACACTCCTGGAGGAAGACCTCCTTAACCTATCTCGCTCAAGTTTTTCTTAAGATAGGTTTCATACGCCTTCACTCAGACTCTGTTAATCTTTCACATCCTTACAACGACTTTCAAACGTACATTCATTCCCCCTGCAACCTACAAACAGAATGTGGGTCTACTGAAGCTTTCAGTAGCCTACCTCTACATTCAGACATAGAACAAAATCTAGCGCTAGCTGAACTAGACCTGACATCTTGATCAAAGAAAAATCAATACCAAAATCAAATCAATCCAAAGTCAACGTGCCAAGCCACCGATCCAATTCAGATACCAAAGAAAAAACAAAACGGGATACTCAAGTAGCTAGTAAGTTTCCAAAATCTGGACGGAGGTGCTGTTGGCGACAGAAAAATTATTGAATAGAAAATGGGAATGGTTCCTGATACTCGCCTCCCAGCGGCGGGAATGGGTACTAACCACCTGACTCCCACCGCCGTGTGTCGTAAGTGTTTAAATTTCTGTCGGATTCGGAAAAATACAGCTATATATATATGACAGGTAAGTTTCATGAACAAAAATACAAGAATGGCTTTTGCAACAAAATTTTAAAATGCCACTGACAAACAAGTACCTGTCAACCACGAGATATCTGCCCATTTATAGGTTTATTTCTATATGAAACATATTTAAATGTACTAAAGTTTTTTACGTGTTAAAAATCAAAAACACAAAACAACAACTGCATAAAAATGATATTGTCATGTTACAATAAAGTTTATACATACTTACCTGACAGATATATACTTAGCTATAGACTCCGTCGTCTCCGACAGAATTTCAAATTTCGCGGCACACGCTACAGGTAGGTCAGGTGATCTACCGCACTGCCCTGGGTGGCAGGACTAGGAACCATCCCCGTTTTCTAATCAGAATTCTTCTCTTCCCACCTGTCTCCTGCGGGGAGCTGGGTGGGCTATTAATCGTATATATCTGTCAGGTAAGTATGTATAAAACTTTATTGTAACATGACAATATCATTTTTATACATTCAACTTCCCTGCCAGATATATACTTAGCTGATTAGCACCCATTGGTGGTGGGTAAGAGGACAGCTAACTACTGAAATAGACAGGTAAACAACATATGTGTAGGTATTTAATAAACCTTGGTTCCTACCTTATTAGGCTGAAGACTTCGCGGCTACTGCCTTGTAGTCTGCTTAGCCTCAAGAGCCTCAGCGAGATAATGATCTATGGCTAAGAGTTCTTGTGGGTCTGCCAATGGGGTCTTATCCCTTACTCGGCAGAGCCTAAAGGCCTTTGTCATTGGGTGCTATTCCACTTACATGACAATACACCTTGTTCAAGGAGCACAAAACCGATCCCGACCACCTGATCCTAACATCCATGTTAGTTCTAAAGATTGTAAGGAGTTATCCCCGAACTCCTCACAAACAACCAAAAAATCGAAACATAATTACACTTTCATTACAAAATATACAAAAAAAATTTTTGTACTCCCCTACTAGTCATACATTACCCTTGATCGCCTACCAGCAATGACACTCTGCTCCGTGCGACAGTAGTGAGTTGCTGCTAGAAAACCAAGCACATATCTGACAAGAGGGTTTATGTACGATAAAAAACACAAAATTAAGGATCAGTCTTTGCTCCAAGACCCAGTACTGTATCTGCTGATACAAAAGGACCTAGCGAGAAGCACTTCTCATAGGTCACTCTCACGTCCTTCAGATAATGAGATGCAAACACTGAATTGCACCTCCAATATGTAGTCTCGATGATATTCTTCAGAGACATATTCTTTTGGAACGCCAAAGACGTTGCTACTGCTCTTATCTTCATGCGTCTTGACTTTTAGAGACCGAAGAGGATTCCTCCGAGCAGTTCTTGTGAGCGTCCGTAATAACGCTTCTCACAAAGAAAGCCAAGGCGTTCTTGGACATGAGTTCGTTTGGGGTTCTTCACTGCACACCAAACCTTGACCTTGTTGACAAGCTCCCATCTGTCTCTTCCTCTCTAAATAGAATTTAAGAGCTCTCACTGGACAGAGAGATCTCTCTATCTCTCTGCCTACCAGGTTAGATAGGCCTTTTACCTCAAAACTTCTGGGCCAAGGTTTTGATGGGTTTTCATTCTTTGCCAGAAACATTGTCTGGAAAGAACAGATGGCAGCATCTCCTTTGAACCCCACCGTGGAATCCAGAGCGTGTAATTCGCTCGTCCTCTTGGCTGTAGCGAGAGCCCACTAGGAACAAGCATTTCCTAGTAACGTCTCGGAAGGACGCCAGATGTAAAGGTTCGAATTTGTCGATGAAAGGAATTTCAGGACCACGTCTAGATTCCAACTAGGTGTTCTAGGAGTAGCTGCTTTCGACGTCTCAAAAGATCTAATTAGATCGTGTAGATCTTTGTCGTTAGCAATGTCTAGGCCTCGATCCTGAAAACGAAGACAGCATGCTTCGGTATCCTTTTATTGTCGAGACAGATAGGTGTGACTCCTTTCTCAGAAAGAGGAGGAAATCGGCAATATTCACTATAGAGGTACTGGAGGAGGACAGCTTCTGAACCTTACACCACCTCCTAAAGACTTCCCACTTCGACTGGTATACTCTTCTCGTCGAAGCTCTGCGGGCTCTAGCGATAGAGCCCGCAGCCTCGCGAGAAAGCCTCTCGCTCTGACAAGTCTTTCGATAGTCGAAAGGCAGTCAGAGCGAGACCTGGGAGGTTGTGATGAAACCTCTCGAAGTGGGGTTGTCTGAGTAGATCGTGTCTGTTTGGAAGCGATCTGGGGAAGTCCACTATCCACTCCAGTACCTCCGTGAACCATTCCTGTGCTGGCCAAAATGGGGCTATGAGTATCAACTTCGTGCTCTTCGAAGCTACAAACTTCCTGAGCACTTCCCCCAGGATTTTGAACGGGGGAAAGGCGTAAGCGTCCACACCCGACCAATCCATGAGAAACGCGTCTATTGTGAAGGCTCTCGGATCCTCTACTAGAGAGCAAAAGTTCTCTATTCTTTTGGAGAGGAACGTCGCAAACAGGTCTATGTGAGGTCTCCCCCACAGGGACCAAAGACTTCGACACACTTCTTCGTGAAGAGTCCATTCTGTGGGAAGACCTGGTTTCTCCTGCTCAGTCTGTCCGCTCTCACATTTTTGATCCCTTGAACAAACCTTGTGAGGAGAGTTATGCCTCTTTCTTCCGTCCAGGTTAACAGTGTTTTGTCAACTGATAGAGGGAGAACGAGTGCGTGCCTCCTTGCTTTCTTATGTAAGCCAGAGCCGTGGTGTTGTCTGAGTGATCTGTATTACCCCCTTCGTCTGACTATCTTTTCGAAGGACTTTAAGGCTAGGGTGTATGGCCACAAGTTCCTTGCAATTGATGTGCCAGGACACCTGTTCCTTTGTCCAGGTGCCTGACACCTCCCTTGCCTCCCAGCGTCGCTCCCCATCCCGACTCCGAAGCGTCGGTAAACAACACTTGGTTCTGGGTTCTGCAGAGCAAGCGATAAGCCTTCGTTCTTGAAGCTGAGGGATCCACCACCTCAGATGATCTTTTACTTCTTGTGGAAGTTGGAAGATGTCCGAGAGTGACCCGTCTTCCAGTTCCACACCTCTTTGAGGAAAAACTGAAGAGGGCGAAGGTGAAGTCTCCCTAGCGAGAAGAACTTTTCCAATGAGGACAGGGTCCCTAATAGGCTCAGGTAATCCCTCGCTGAGCTGTCCTTTCTCTCTAAGAAGCTTGAGATTCTCGACAAACCTCGAGCGATTCTTTCTTGCGAAGGATATACCCGTAAAAACCCCGAGAATCCATCTGAATCCCCAGATAGACCAAGTTCTGGCTGGGGATCAGTTGTGATTTCTCGAGGTTGACGAGCAACCCTAGCGAATCTATCATGTTTCTTGTTACTTCCAAGTCCTCCAAGCACTGACTCTTCGACTTGGCCCTGATCAGCCAGTCGTCCAAGTGAGGGAGATGTTTATCCCCTCTAGGTGAAGCATCTTGCTACATTCGCCATCAGGTTGGTGAATACTTGTGGGGCTGTAGACAGACCGAAGCACAGAGCCCTGAATTGAAAGATCTTGTCTCCTATCACAAAGCGAAGATATTTCTTTGACTGATGGTGAATGGGAACGTGGAAATAGGCGTCTTGCAGGTCCAGAGAGACCATCCAATCTCCTGGGCGAAGCGCCGACATGACAGAGGCGGACGTTTCCATACGAAACTTCTTTTTCTGTACGAAGCGATTCAGAGCGCTTACGTCCAGAACTGGCCTCCACCCCCCCGATGCCTTTGGTACTAGAAAAAGGCGATTGTAAAATCCGGGGAGTGTGGATCTCGTACCAGTTCGATGGCCTCTTTTTTCCACATTTGCTCCACCATCTGAAGGAGAGTCTTTCGCATTAACGGGTCTCTGTACCTCGCTGACAGTTCCCGAGGCGTAGATGTTAGGGGCGGTTTGTCGTCGAAGGGGATTACATATCCCTTCTTCAGGACCGACACTGACCAAGGGTCGGCTCCCCTTTGTTCCCATACTCCTGCAAAGTTCAGGAGTCTGGCGCCCACTGGTGCTTGGAGGAGCAACAAGTCACTTAGATCTCTTGAATGGTCTAAATGAAGACCTTCCTCTCTTTTCAGAGCTCTTCTTTCTGGCAGGTGGACGAGTCGTTGCACCTCCACGAAAGGGCTGCTGAGTAGGACGAGGTTCCTTCTTAAACCGTCGCCACTACCGGTCGTCCTTTCTTGGACGTTTGAGTAAGTAGGTCTTGTGTCGCCTCTCAGTTAGTGAGCGAGATATATCCTTGACTAACTGAGAAGGGAAACAGATGATCTGATAGCGGGGCGAACAGTAAGGCAGTCCTCTGGCTCGGAGAAAAACCCCTTTCGATAAAAGGGAACCATACACTGATCTCTTTTTCTTTTAGGAGACCAGCACCGAAAAGTGAAGCCACTTCACCAGAACCGTCCTGTACTGCCTTGTCCATGCAGGGACAGCACGCTATGGAGAATTTCTGGGTTCTTCAGAAACTCCGGATCCTTAGATTTGGTTGGCCAGAACTCGAGCGACCAATCCAGAAAATTGAACACCTCTAAAGTGACAAAAGTCCCTTTAGAAAGTGGTTCAACTCTGAAGTGCTCCACGTCGCTCTGACCGATCCTAAGGAGTGACGTCTAGAGGCCTCCACTAAACTGGCAAAGTCGGCATCTGCAGAGGCGGTAAAGAAAGAAAGACCCATAGTCTCTCCTGTCCCATACCAAATACCTCTCTTCCCGTGCAATCTGGAAGGAGGCATGCAGAATACCGTCTTTCCTAACTCCTTCTTCTTGTCCATCCAAGAATCTAAAGAATGGAGTGCCTTCTTCATTGATATCGCAGGCTTCATTTTCAAGAAGGCCGACGATTTAGCCGTAGCTGAGCTCGAAAAGAGCGAACGAGGAGAAGGAGGAGCTGCAGGACTAAGAGAATCTCCAAACTCTTGTAGTAGTAAAGAGGCCAAGACTTTGTAACTAGAAAGTCCCTCATTAGCAGGAGGATCGTCGTCAGACAACTCGTCTAACCCTCGATCCGACGAAGGAGAACGTTCCGTTTTTGAGGAAGAGTCCTTCCAAGACCTCCTATGTTCTGAAGGAGAGGAGCTCCCATTTGGCGAAGAGTCATAACCTCCAGGACCGAGTCCCCGACTCTTGACTCCTGGCTCTTGACTCTTGCCTCCTGACTCCTGCCTCCTGGCTCCTGACTCCTGCCTCCTGACTCCTGACTCCTGCCTCCTGACTCCGGACTCCTGCCTCCTGACTCCGGACTCCACGGACTCCTGGCTCCTGCCTCTTGATCCTGCTCCTGGTCCTGGCTCCTGCCTCTTGACTCCTGCCTCTTGCCTCCTGGCTCTTGCCTCCTGGCTCTTGCCATCCTGGCTCTTGCCTCCTGGCTCTTTGCTCCTGGCTCCTGCCTCTTGGCTCTTGCCTCCTGGCTCTAGCCTCCTGGCTCTTGCCTCTTGCCTAGATGCCTCCACACTCTTGGCTCTTGGCTCCTGCCTCCTGGTTGACTCCTCACTCCTGGCTCTTGGCTCCTGCCTCCTGGGTGACTCCTCACTCCTGGCCGGTGCCAGACGTCTGATTGATTCATCCAGGTTCGTACAGGAAACCTCACCTCGGGTAGGAGTATCGATCCTGGAGGGTAGATACCTCCATACGTCTGGAGGATCTTTTAATAGGAAGGGAAGTGTCTTTCCTTCTAGGAGGCTCCTTTGACAGGACTCCTACAAATGACGAAATCTGCTCCTGCATCGCCATCATGAACCTCTTTGTAGCCTCCTCTTTATCCTCTTCGGGAGGAGGGTAAGGAGGAGGGGAGGAGTCCATAGCCTCCACCTCCTGCCTCCTTCTCACTCTGGTTGGAAGAATGGCTCTTCTCGCCTTCTTAACTCCCGATGGAGACTCCTCAGGGAGTTTTCAGGGCTCGAGTCAATAGTCGGCGCCCTCCAACTCCTCTTGAGAGGCCGAGATCGATCGGAATCTCTCCAATCACGTCTCGGTGATGAAGATCCCGACGACGAGAAACACTCACGTAGGACGCTTTTACAATAGCTGTCCTGCAGTCTGGGGTGTCACAGAAACCGCCGAAGGGACACCTGATCGGTGGGGATTCTCCACAACCTCCTTTCGGCTTTCGACATTCCTTCTCCTCTGGGCATGTGAGCTTGGAAGAGGTCTAGACCTAGGAGCGTTGCTGAGCCAACCAGATGCCCCCTCCACTACACTGGGGACACTTATATCACTGTCTAATGACAAATCACTAGCCTTACCTTGTATGGCAGCCATTTTGTTTTCCATTATTTTGAAGGCTGCTTTTAGATCTGCAAGTTCTTTCGCTGGATCTACAGGTTCTGCAATAGGAGAAGGGGCTGCAATGGAAGGAGAAGTAGCAATACTTACCCTTGGGGAAGATCCCAAGCTTGGAATTAGTTCAGATCTAGAACCTACTTAAACTTCTATGAGAAGCCTTCCTCGCTCTCTCTTTCTAACTTTTTCAAATAATTAGTTAGATTCTTCCATTCGTTCTCATCAAATTCTCACATCTTTACAAGTATTAGTAAAAAGAACATTCATACTCCCTGCACCTCTTGCATACCGTGTGAGGGTCTACCGAAGCTTTCGGCAACCTCACCTTACAGCCTACATTCACACAACGTCTCACAACCATACCAGAGTCAGACATATTTAAAGAAAAAATCCAAAATCAAGTCCACAAACAGTCCACAAAAGCGTATGCCAATCCAACAATCCAGATACGTCACCAAAAGTCGGTCAAGAAGATCAATTGCCGGCGAAAAAAGAAAACCAATCGAGAGGAACCAACAACAATGTTGATGGTCCGGCGACAGAAAAGAATTCTGATTAGAAAACGGGGATGGTTCCTAGTCCTGCCACCCAGGGCAGTGCGGTAGATCACCTGACCTACCTGTAGCGTGTGCCGCGAAATTTGAAATTCTGTCGGAGACGACGGAGTCTATAGCTAAGTATATATCTGGCAGGGAAGTTGAATGTATAAAACCAATATGTACTTACTTAAGTTTTTTCTGTATGTTGCAATATCCTCGCTTTCAAAAACATTTCTCTCATCCCACACAGACAACAAGCGGTTGAGACCTCGTGTTGATTTTTCATCTAGTCGCAAACTTCCCAAATGTTCAAAAACTTTTCCTAATTTATTCCCAAATTCCTTGTTGTATTCTGGACCTTTCTTCTTTGAGTTCTGGATCACATCGTTTGCAAGGTACATAAATGTCAATTTGCGCGACTCAGATGCTGAAAAAGTAATGAGAAAAATGATATTGTTATGATACAATAAAGTTTTATACATACTTACCTGGCAGATATATACATAGCTATTACTCCGTCGTCCCCGACAGAAATTCGAATTTCGCGGCACACGCGGCAGGTAGGTCAGGTGATCTACCCCCCCGAAGCTGGGTGGCGGGAATAGGAACCATACCCGTTTTCTAATTCATATTCTTCAGCTGTCCTACTAGGGAGGCTGAGTGGGCCATTTAATTGTATATATCTGCCAGGTAAGTATGTATAAAACTTTATTGTATCATAACAATATCATTTTTATACATTCAACTTACCCGTCAGATATATACATAGCTGATTCACACCATTGTTGGAGGGTAAAAGACAGCTATTACTGAACATACAGGTAAACAACATACGTTGTAGGTAATAAATAAATAAAACCTTGGTTCCTATGTGTTTAGACGAAGGGTCGACTTCCTAGCTATTGCTAGTAGTCTGCTTCGTCTCAGAGCCCTCAGCGAGGATGTGACCTATGGCTAAGAGTTCTTGTAGATCTGTCAATGGGGTCTTATCCACTTACTTGACAGAATCTAGTGGTCATTTGTCAATGGGGTCTTATCACTTACATGACAATACACCAATGCCTATTGGCATAATTTAAGGAGCACAACACCGATCCCGATCACCTGATCCTAACACGAGGGTTTGTGCTTAATTTGAAAAGAGCTATCCCCAAACTCATTTCAAATAACCCCAGAAAATAATACACTTATGTTAAAAAAAAAAATACAAATAAAAAAAAATAAATTTTTAATTTACTAGTTAAGGATCAGTGTCGTCTCCCTATCCCAGCAACGCATCCGTGGACACGTATAACAAAGAGAGAAGGATCTTTCATAGGCCCACTTGATCTCCTTCGTGCAAAGAAAAGTCAACACAGAGTTGCATCTCCCGTTATTACAGCTAATATGTCTCTCATGACAAATTGTTATGGAAAGAACAAGAATTGTTAAAAGCCCGCACTTCAAGAGCTTTTAATTCTTAGCTGTTTGAAGGAATCATCAAGTTACTCAAGAAGTGCTTTAGAGATTCCACTGTTCCAAAGAAGACCAGGGCTTTCTTTGAAATAGATCTCTTCTGGATGAAGCCCAGAGCCTGGCTTGCGCCTGGCTGGCGCTTCGCGCCTGGCTGGTGCCTCGCGCCAGTCTGGCGCCTTGCGCCTGCCTGGCGTCTCGCGCCTGGCTGGCGCCTCACTCGCGCCTGGCTGTCGCCTCGCGCCTGGCTGGCGCCTCGCACCTGGCTGGCGCTTCGCTTGCCTGGCTGGCTCCTCGCGCCTGGCTGACTTCTCCCCACTTGCTGGAGATTCGAGCTTGTTAAGAGTCTCGATGAAAACTGGCGATGTCCACCTCGGACACTCTATTTGCCTGATTTATTCGCCTCTAGCGCATCTGCGCCAGATTGGAGGCCTACTCCTTCTCCTCATCAGACAATGACAGTGTCTATTTGGACTGTCTTGCTTTGGCGTCTTTACGCCTGTTTGGCATTTGGCGCCTGATTGGCGCTACATTGTCCGAAAGTCTGAACATCCACAATCGTTTATCAGGAGAATGGAAAAGAGTGTAAGAAATTCTTTCACTTTCAGCTTATGGCCTCCGTAACAAGGGGAGGTAATTTTAGTCAGCTACATCCAGATACTGAGAAATTGGAGATCCTGATGTCTTGCGCCTGGTTGGCGCCTCGCTCCTGGGAGGCGTCACGCTTCTGGCTGGCGTCTCGCGCCTCGCAGCATCCTCGCGCTTGCCTGGTGCCTCGCTCCTGGGAGGCGTCACGCTTCTGGCTGGCGTCTCGCGCCTCGCAGCGTCCTCGCGCTTGCCTGGCGCCTCTTTCCTGGGAGGCGTCACGCTTTTGGCTGGCGTCTCGCCCCTCACAGCGTCCTCGCGCTTGCCTGGCGCCTCGCTCCTGGGAGGCGTCACGCTTTTGGCTGGCGTCTCGCGCCTCGCTCCTGGGAGGCGTCACGCTTTTGGCTGGCGTCTCGCGCCTCGCTCCTGGGAGGCGTCACGCTTCTGGCCCATTACTTGCAACCGTGGTCAGGAAATCTCGATATCAAAATAAGAAGAGGTGCTGTAAGAATCCTATAATTTTACAGTACTTACATAGTTGGATTTTCTTCTCAATTTTCCTCTAATTCAAGTATATCGGAAGGGGAATTATTCTTTCCTCGGTTAATTCTTCCGTATCCCCCCCCCCCTTTTTTCCTGAACGAGAAATATTTTGGCTGGTGCTCTTCGCTTATTGCACCAGGCTGGCGCCTCCTACTAATTATCTTTATGTTATGTGCCAGAACATCTGTCTTTATGGTACCCGACATCCTTTCATATGTTAATTCCGTTCTTATTATGAAAAACTATTATATACTTAGTATAATCCATTCAGGGAAAACATTTCCCACTAAAAGAATGTTTCCCATTCGACTCATACAACTTCTGCGCAATATCCGATTCTAAATACGGTTGTGTCGTTTCTCGAAAGACTTAACCATAGCGTAGTCTTGAAGTGAATCTCTATTACATCTCTCTTCTCACTAAGTATGTACTCTAATAAGACATGCTTTCGTAAGTATGAGTGCATTAAATAATATAATGTTCTGCTGCATTAGAATCCTTTAATCATGTTATCTACGGTAAACAGCATTGAAAGGTTGTGATATCTTTCTTATTGAAAGCTTCCTAACAAAAGGCAGACAATATTTATTTATGACAGCTTCAGTATTCCCTCAATCCGAGGCTAAGAACCAAGATTGTAGGGAAGAGATACGGTTAGTTATCCCATTCCGCAGGAGAGAGAGCTGTAACCGACCGCTCACGACTGAGAACAACATGGTACTGCCGCTGGTCTCTCTCTCAATTCAAAGCGAAAGCAGTCTTCGAAAGCCGACTGGCCTTCCATTTCCAGAGTTGCCAGTTACTCCATTAAATAAAGGAATCTTATAAAATTTTTATCGAGCTTCAGGAAGTTTTATATAAGCATAATTAAGCGAACGAGACTTCGACAAGTCTAGAAACTAAATAGGAGTCGTCTAAACAATCCTTTTAAACAATTTCTTCCTAGGAAAGTCCTAGAAGGGTACTGGTAATTCATGGAAACTTCTTCTAACACGAAGAAAAATGTTTCTATCCTACTCTCAATTCACCAATAAAGATATGCTTCTCCGATCACCTCTCGAAGACACGGAAGTATCATATAACTCATACTCTAGCGTAATAGAATCCTCTATAATACTGTTACAATAAGGTAAACCGTATTAATTTAGGAAATTTTGTAAGGATTTCACTTGACCATTATAGCATAAATTTCGGTATGTGAGTATGCCTTGCCATACCGTAGCCTAAGGCGATTGGTCCTAAGCATGGTAGGAGCTAGAAGTTTAAAAGTCATACATATATGCTGTATCACTCAACGAGATCCATATAATTCATTCGATTGACAAATAATCTAAATCGTTCTAATCAGAATAGATCTATATCTAAAAATGCACCGATGGGGAATCTTATGTTGAAATAACAATTTCATACCCCCATGGGATAGCGTTCTCGTCTAGTTGCGAAAAAATGTTCGAACAATGACTTTATCACAAATGTTATCGAATGATCTCTAATATTAGAAGGCGCTAAATCGTCGCCTGAATCGAAAGGTGGATCGATTAAAGTCATTCTCATTTTGAATAATTCTACCAGAAGGCATTATACGAGGATCTTCGTCAAATTCATTCATTCGAAGTTCTCCTATCCATCATGGAACAGTAGGCATAAAAAGGGAGAAACACTGTTTTAGGATGCCTTTCCAATGGCTATCCCTGGCACTCTGGGACGCTCTACAGAACCTGCCGAGGGGACGCCTGACCGGTGGGGATTCTCTGAAACCTCCTTACGGTTTTCGACATTCCTTCTCCTCTGGGCTTGTGAGCTTGGAAGAGGTCTAGACCTGAGAGCGAGGACAGAGCCGATCAGACGCACCCTCCATTGTAATGGGGGAACACTATATTCACTTCTTACGTTCTAAGAGTTCGCATTTGAACTATATCCAAAGTCTACAATTTGCAAATATGATATTGTAGATTCTGCGAGTAAGAAGGTGATGAGGATGCAACAACTACTAGTACTGTTACTACTATAATTGCTCGTTAACACAAGAGCTAATAAAGCTTCTAAAGGATAGTTACTTTTCTGACTTCCCCAACTAGGAAGAAAGATATACATTTCTCAATCAAATCTAACACTTATTTGTATTAATGAATAAATATAAGTAATTCCCTTTTATGAAAGTATAAGTAATTCACTTTCGTGAAAGTGCATGAGTGTCTACCGAAAACTTCGATAGTTACACGTCACTAATCTTCGAAATTTTCGAAGTTAATATTATCAAAAAGTTAACAAAAGCGTATGCCGAACCAAAGATCCATTACTTCCCTGTAAAAGTTAGCCCAGACGATCGATGGCGATGAAACACGAAAATCCATCAGGAGGAACTGCAAACGTTGTTTACATTCCAAGCGACAGAAAAAAAATGATGAATTAGAACAAACGGGTATGGTTCCTATTCCCGCCACCCAGCGGCGGGGGGTAGATCACTGACCTACTGCCGCGTGTGCGTGCCGCGAAATTCGAATTTCTGTCGGGGACGACGGAGTAATAGCTATGTATATATCTGACGGGTAAGTTGAATGTATAAAAATGTAATCTCAAAATACTATGCAAAAAGGGATAAAAGAGACATCTGCACATCCTTTTATAACTATTCCTACCTTAATTACAACTTTTCAATACACACGACATTTTTATGATAAAATAGTTTTATACTACATACTTGGCGGGAAGGTTCTGATCATGTAATTACCTGGTAAGTACAATATACAAAACTTTATTTTATTGTAAAAATGTCCTTTCCATATAGCTAAGTTACTTGCCAAGTAATTACAAAACTGATTCCACATTGCTAGGAGGTGGTATACATGGACATATTCTAATCTAAAACATTAAGTAATGGCTTTGAAAGAGAAAGATGGCAGCATTGAACAAATGCTTGCTGTTTCCTTACCTGTTAAGAGAGCTGCTGCAGGTGGGTACTGAGTATGGCAGTGTAGCCAAGGGTTGCCCCTACATTAATGAGAACTTTGTAGCAGAGGAAGAACACCATATGCTAACGAAGTTTAAAATGTGCCCTTGACCTGAGCATTGATCAGAATAAAAAAGAACAACACTGTCACCTACAACGAAAAATTAAAAACTGCAACCCAGATCACTAAAAACTAATGGGTACTCTAGGTACAGTTCCAGACAGTGACATTGGCTCCAGTTTCCCAAACAAGTACAGTTCTTGGCAGGATTTGTGTTGGTTGCCCTAATGTGAAAGGTAAATTGGGACCTTTGACTTCTTTCTGAAATAAATAACCTTATATTATTAGCAATATAAAGTCAGCAAGTTAATTCCATGAACCTGGAGTGGTCATGAAAATAAAAGCAAAGAATTAAAATTTATCATTTAATATATCAAGAGAAAGTATTTCCACTTAATTATGTGAACTACATAACCACCTTTTGAAGACAATCCAAATTTTCTAAACATCTCTAATAAGATTCCTAAAGTAAGTTTATATATTAAACCTAAATAGTTTACCCAAATATAAAAAGACACTTCAAATGCCTCAAACCACCACCCTTGAAAGTCCAGGGCTGTAAAGTCATGGATCAGCAGTGTTGACTCAGTTACTGGATGGTGTGTGTGTGTGTGTGTGTGTGTGTGTGTGTGTGTGTGTGTTGATCGTTGTCCCGTGGGATGGCGCATGTTTTACAACTAATTTTTTCTCTCCCCCACCCCCCTTTCTCTGATATTCTATCTCGGTGAAGTCTGGTCTAGGAAATTTCTTCATTATGCTTATAATCTGCAATTTGATATATTTCTCATTACATTAAGTTACTTAGATTAATGCTGCAATAACATGCAATGACTGCCCTAACATAAGGTTTCTTTAATTGTTGCGATAAAATTATGTATTTAAAGAGAATACATATTTTCTGTATGCATAGCATTTGTTTCTACAATGCTATTGAAAGTATGTATGGCAAGTGATCATGCAATCGTTCCTGTGAGCAGTTATTTGTTACTTTGAATGAAAATGTTCTTAATACTATTTGTCTTCACTATGTGTAGAGGTGCATACGTATTTGGTAGGGTAGAATTTGGGCTTACTATTATTTTCAGTCTAAACTTTAGGTTTGATGTATAAACTTAGTTTAGACATCTTATAAGAAGGTATTGGGAAAATTGGGATTGTCTTCAAATGCCTTACAGATAAGTCTTCGAAAGGTTGGGTTATGTAGTCCACATAATTAAGTGGAAATACACTTCCTCCTAATTTATTAACCAAGATAAATTTTAATACTATCGCAATTTATGAAAGTAAATTGTATTTTTCCTCACTATACAAAGCAGAGGTCCTTTAAAATAGAATGACTTACGGCGAAGCTAGAACATGGCCGGTTAAAATTCTTGAACAAGGTAGTTAGGCAGTAGCTCCCACCCGGTAGGTGGGGGAGACCTGCCTGCACAGATGTAAACATTCCTAATTTGCCTTTCAGCCCAGGTTTCAGATTGAGGGGTGGAATGAAATGGGCAATTAGTGTAAAGGACCTCAGGTTTGTATAGTTAGGAAAAATGATATTGTTATGATACAATAAAGTTTTATACATACTTACCTGGCAGATATATACATAGCTATTACTCCGTCGTCCGACAGAAATTCGAATTTCGCGGCACACGCGGCAGGTAGGTCAGGTGATCTACCCCCCCGACGCTGGGTGGCAGGAATAGGCAACCATACCCGTTTTCTAATCATATTTTTTCTTCCAGCTGTCTCTGAGGGGAGGCTGGGTGGGCCATTTAATTGTATATATCTGCAGGTAAAGTATGTACTACTTATTGTATCATAACAATATCATTTTTATACATTCAACTTACCTGTCAGATATATACATAGCTGATTCACACCATTGGTGGAGGGTAAAAGACAGCTATTACTGAATAGACAGGTAAACAACATACGTTGTAGGTAATAAATGAATAAAACCTTGGTTCCTATGTGTTTAGACGAAGGGTCGACTTCCTAGCTATTGCTAGTAGTCTGCTTCGTCTCAAGAGCCTCAGCGAGGATGTGACCTATGGCTAAGAGTTCTTGTAGATCTGTCAATGGGGTCTTATCCACTTACTTGACAGAATCTAGTGGTCATTTGTCAATGGGGTCTTATCCACTTACATGACAATACACCAATGCCTATTGGCGTAATTTAAGGAGCACAACACCGATCCCGATCACCTGATCCTAACACGAGGGTTTGTGCTTAATTTGAAAAGAGCTATCCCCAAACTCATTTCAAATAACCCCAGAAAATAATACACTTATGTTAAAATAAAAAATAAAAAAATTTTCAATTCACTAGTTAAGGATCAGTGTCGGCTCCCTATCCCAGCAACGCATCCATGGACACGTATAACAAAGAGAGAAGGATCTCTCATAGGCCCACTTGATCTCCTTCGTGCAAAGAGAAGTCAACACAGAGTTGCATCTCCCGTTATTACAGCTAATATGACTCTCACGACATATTGTTATGGAAAGAACAAGAATTGTTAAAAGCTCGCACTTCAAGCGCTTTTAATTCTTAGCTGTTTGAAGGAAACATCAAGTTACTCAAGAAGTGCTTTAGAAATTCCACTCTTCCAAAGGAGACCAGGGCTTTCTTTGCAACAGATCTCTTCTGGATGAAGCCCAGAGCCTGGATTGCGCCTGGCTGGCGCCTCGCGCCTGCCTGGCGCCTCGCCCCTGGCTGGCGCCTCGCGCCTGTCTGGCGCCTCGCGCCTGCCTGGCGCCTGGCTGGCGTCTCATGCCTGGCTGGCGCCTCACTCGCGCCTGGCTAGAGCCTGGCGCCTCGCCCCTGACTGGCGCCTCGCGCCTGGCTGGAGCCTCGCGCCTGCCTGGCGTCTCGCGCCTGCCTGGCGTCTCGCGCCTGCCTGGCGTCTCGCGCCTGGCTGGTGCCTCGCGCCCAGCCTGGCGCCTCGCGCCTGCCTGGCGTCTCGCGTGCCTGGCGTCTCGCGCCTGGCTGGCGCCTCACGTCTGGCGGTGCTTCGCTTGCCTGGCGCCTCGCGCCTGGCTGACTTCTCCCCACTTGCAGGAGATTCGAGCTTGTTAAGAGTCTCGATGAAAACTGGCGATGTCCACCTCGGACACTTATTTGCCTGATTTATTCGCCTCTAGCGCATCTGCGCCAGATTGGAGGCCTACTCCTTCTCCTCATCAGACAATGACAGTGTTTATTTGGACTGTCTTGCTTTGGCGTCTTTACGCCTGTTTGGCATTTGGCGCCTGATTGGCGCTACATTGTCCGAAAGTCTGAACATCCACAATCGTTTATCAGGAGAAAGGAAAGGGTGGAAGAAATTCTTTCACTTTGAGCTTATGGCCTCTGCAACAAGGGGAGGTAATTTTTAGTCGGCTACATCCAGTAGACGATAGGAAATCTAATAGTCCGAGAGACCAGTCTTCCTCCGAGGAGGATCATACTTGATACTTCAGTTGCTAACGAGCACTCTTCCTACATGTTGACGAGTTCTCTCGTTGCAAAATCTTCCCTATCCTTGCACGAAGGCAGGGAAAGAGCCTGGAAGTTTAAGGAGACTCTGAGCTGAAATTGGGAGGATTCCCGATTTCTAGCTCTTTTGAAATATATCTCTTCGAACCTTCTGGGAGTAGTTTTGAGCCCTCTCGTATTCCAAAGACTCTGTCAGCAAACGTTTAAACCTTAGATCTCTTTTGTAGATAACAACGTAAATACATTGCCTGGACAAACGAATCCTTTATCTGAAGCGTTGATCCAGCTAAAAGGTTATAGTTTCTTTTGCCAAACACATACCATGCTGGCAGGAACCCATTGCCGAATCTTTCTAGAATTTGATTCCAGATTCCAAGCCCAAAATCTCACTCGTCCTTTTGGTCGATTAAGTACCAAGAGAAACATTGATGAGGAGCAGTTTCCATCTTGTCAGAACACGGAATCTGAGGCCCAAATTAGGATCCCATTGTAACTATAAGATCTCCAAGTCTTGTCGTATAGAGGTATTGTGTAAGATCCCGAAGATCTTAATGCTCTGCTATCTCCAATTCCCTTTATAGAGACAGAGTATAGCCTTTTACTGCGTTCTTTGATAGCAGATATGTACAAAGGTAATTCTTCCCTCTGAAAGGGAAGAAAAAAAAAACCGCTATGTGGTTCACAGAGGTATCGGAAGAGGACAGTTTCCTCATTCCCTCAAGCACGATCTGCAGTAATTATATATCTTATCCATGACTACTGTCATTTACCTTGAAACATCCTCTCATTCATATCCACTTCTGGTCAGTCTGCACGCAGACAGAGTGGAGAGGTTGTTAAGGTCCATTTAAAATAGATGCTGAAAGAATATTCAGACTGTCTTGGAAAAGACTTCCAAAACCTGCTGTGAGAAGAACGTGACCTCTGAGAATCCAACCTCTCTAAGTCTAAAATGAGGCATAACATATATCCTCTCTTTCTTGACGCCCTTTGTCTTACATTCTGTAAAGAGTTTATCTTTTAGGGGAAAAAGACTTAAATTTTTATTCCCCTTTGTATAACATAAAGATGGCGTATATTGCTACCTCTCTCTTATATTCTTTCTTCCTGTCCTCGTGCCTGGGCAACGAGAGAGAATGGAAAAATTCTATCATCGTTATTCTGCAAAACAAATTATTATTATCCTATTCTCCTACTAACTGATCCAGGATCGAGGAGAATCATTCAAGACTACTCCTAGGACATCAGGCCGTAATGTACGGTTCAGATACTTGAAAGAGCCTCTCACCCAATACTGAGAGCTCCTACGAGTCTTTTCCAGTACCAAAACATTACAAGGTCTCCCTTGTTATATGTTTACATAGGAGTAGGATAATATACCATCCTGTTAATAACAATGAAAGAGGAGAAAGAGGAGAGCTGCATGGTTCAAGGGGACTAGCCGAAACGTGCAATAAAAAAGGGGTTGCCAAGGTCTTTCTAAAACCTGCACCCAGATTAACTTATGAGTCCGATATATTTTCTATCACTTGTCCCATAAGGTTGAGGAAAGCGAGAGACCTCTAAAGATATCAGTTCTCTTCACCATGTAAAGGTCTATAAAGCAGAAGAACCCACTTATCCTGACACGTACTACGTTCGCCTGTGCGATATCTAGAATATTGTCAGTAGAGGGTGATCTGGCAAAAAGAGTTTCTCCCAAAACAACTCTCTTGCCAGGAAAGAAGTCGCTCACGCGACCACTATATTACCTGACATGAGAAGTCTGTTCTTGTTAGAGACTTCCGCAATTTCAGTTAATCCTGACAAGGGCCACGGCCGCCTGTGCGACAACTTGCGTCCCTGTCAGGAAAAAACTGATCTTGTGTCAGTTCTCAAAGAGGAAACTCTTGGAAAGTCTATCTCCAAATACTGAGAAATTGGAGATCCTGATGTCTTGCGCCTGGCTGGCGCTCGCGCCTGGCTGACGCCTCGCGCCTGGCTGGCGCTCGCGCCTGGTTGGCGCCTATCGCCTGGTTAAAGCCTGGCACTCGCGCCTGGTTGGTGCCTATCGCCTGGTTAAAGCCTGGCTGGAGCCTTTATGGCCTATTACTCGCAACCTTGGTCAGGAAATTTCGATATCAAAATAAGAAGAGGTGCTGTAAGAATCCTATAATTCTACAGTACTTCCATAGTTGGATGTTTCTTCTCAATTTTCCTCTAATATGAGTATATCGGAAGGGGAATTATTCTTTCCTCGGTTAATTCTTCCGTATACCCCCCCCCTTTTTCTTTTTTCCTGAACGAGAAGGACCACTCCAGTGCGAGGGACTGAGTAACTTCCCAGCTCTATGTAGGAAAGCATAATTTGCTCTAAGGTATATCTATTAACTAATTATTTTCTAGTTAGAGCCAGGCGTCTGGCTGGCGCTTATGATTCCTTATGGCATGGTTTGAGGAAAAGGAAGCAGTCTACAGGAAGACTGTTCGTCTTCTTCTTGCTAAGAGATCTATGAAGAAGACTCCTCGCAGGTTCTCACAACTCTTTGCAATAAATGTTAGACATACTTTAACAGTTATTATCGTCGATCGAGGTTCTCACGGACTCGCAAATTCTTGCATTGCTTTTATTTAATAACTCGCTCAAACGAGAAATATTTTGGATGGTGCTCTAGGCTTATTGCACCAAGCTGGCGCAACTTGCGCCAGGGTGGCGCAACCCGCGCCAGGGTGGCGCAACCCGCGCCAGGGTGGCGCAACCCGCGCCAGGCCGGCGCAACCCGCGCCAGGGTGGCGCATCTGCGCCAGGCTGGCGCCTCCTACTAATTATCTTTATGTTATGTGCCAGAACATCTGTGTCTTATGGTACCCACGACATCCTTTCATATGTTAATTCCGTTCATTATTATGAAAAACTTTTATATACGTTAGTATAATCCATTCAGGGAAACCATTTCCACTAAAAGAATGTTTCCCATCCGACTCATACAACTTCTGCGCAATATCCGATTCTAAATACGGTTGTGTCCTTTTTCGAAAGACTTAACCATACCGTAGTCTTGAAGTGAATCTCTATTACATCTCTCTTCTCACTAAGTATGTATTCTAATAAGCCATGCTTTCGTAAGTATGAGTGCATTAAATAATATCATGTCCTGCTGCATTAGAATCCTTTAATCATGTTACCTACGGTAAACAGCATTGAAAGGTTGTAATATCCTTCTTATTGAAAGATTCCTAACAAAAGGCAGACACTATATTATTTAGATAGCTTCAGTATTCCCTCAATCCGAGGCTAAGACCACGATTGTAGGGAAGAGATACGGTTAGTTATCCCATTCCGCAGGAGAGAGAGCTGTAAACGACCTCTCATGACTGAGAACAAGATGGTACTGCGACTGCGTTGGTTGGTCTTCAAAGCGAAAGCAGTCTGGCCTTCCCTTTCCATAGTTGCCAGTTACTCCATTAAATAAAGGAATCTTATAAATTATTATCGAACTTCAGGAAGTTTTTATATAAGCATAATTAAGCTAACGAGACTTCGACAAGTCTAGAAAACTAAATAGGTGTCGTCTAAACAATTCTTTTAAACCTATTCCTTCCTAGGAAAGTCCTAGAAGGGTACTGGTAATTCCTGGAAACCTCTTCTAACACGAAGAAAAAATGTTTTCTATCTACTCTCATCCACCAATAAAGATATGCTCCTCCGATCACTTCTCGAAGACACGATAGCATCATATAACTCATACTCTAGCTTAATAGAATCCTCTATAATACTGTTACATTAAGGTAAACCGTATTAATTTAGGAAATTTTGTAAGGATTTCACTTGACTATTATAGTATAAATTTCGGTATGTGTCTATGCCTTGCCATACCGTAGTCCTAAGGCGATTTGTCCTAAGCATGGTAGGAGCTAGAAGCTTAAAAGTCATACATATATGCTTTATCACTCAACGAAATCCATATAATTCATTCGATTGACAAACAATCTAAATCGTTCTCATCATAATAGATTTATATCTAAAAATGCACCGATGGGGAATCTTATGTTGAAATAACAATTTCATACCCCCATTGGATAGCGCTCTCGTCTAGTTGCGAAAAAAAAATGTTCGAACAATGACTTTATCACAAGGAAGAAAGATATACATTTCCTCAATCAAACTCTAACACTTATTTGTATTAATGAATAAATATAAGTAATTCCCTTTCACGAAAGTATACGTAATTCACTTTCGTGAAAGTGGACGAGTGTCTACCGAAAACTTCGGTAGTTACACGTCACTAATCTTCTAAATTTTCGAAGTTAATTTTATCAAAAAATTCTAAAAGTTAACAAAAGCGTATGCCGAACCAAAGATCCATTACTTCCCTGTAAAAGTTAGCCCAGACGATCGATGGCGATGAAACACGAAAATCCATCAGGAGGAACTGCAAACGTTGTTTACATTCCAAGCGACAGAAAAAATATGAATTAGAAAACGGGTATGGTTCCTATTCCCGCCACCCAGCGGCGGGGGGGTAGATCACCTGACCTACCTGCCGCGTGTGCCGCGAAATTCAAATTTCTGTCGGACGACGGAGTAATAGCTATGTATATATCTGACAGGTAAGTTGAATGTATAAAAATACATTTTACTTTCAAAAATTGTGATTTGTTCCTACACAATATACAAACCCTTAGTCCTTTACAATAGGAAGACTCATTGGTTAGAGGGAGGAATCTGAGCGGTCTCTGGAACTGACTGGAGCTCAGTACACCTGGGCTACTATTCCTGGTCAAAATAATGAGGAGTGCCCTGCCTCTGAAACATTGATCATAATATAAGAACTGAAAGATCAAAAGTCAGACCTCTGGGCCTTTTTGAAATGAGTGAGGAATAGTAACTCATATGAAAATGGTAATGAAGAATATAAAGAGTCAGGGGCATCACGGCAAAGATCTGTGACATTCCTGTCTTATTGCCTGCAACTCCTTCCTCCATTTGCTAGAGGAAAGAGTGGGATTGCTTATATGATTCTGATAAGAAAAATAGAAAGGAAACTTGATGTGTAGGCTTACCACATCAAACGCCAGACCAGCAAGTGTAAATCTGAGTCCTATTCTCAATCCAAAGGAAAACAAGTAGAAGGACGACGAGGGGGAAGGAGGAGAGACCAGCCACTCTTGCATCCAACTTACCTATAGAACTGCACACCATAGTTGACATGCAACCTGTCCTCTTGAAGGAGCCAGGTAAGCAAACACAACTTGTTGACCTCTCCCACAGGTCCTTGGGGACCTGTGGGTAACTACCTGAAGGCAGGAAGGTATACTATAAGCAAATCAATCCCAAAGTGGCTACCAAAGGTAAAAGTACTTCACCAAATGCCAGGCACAGATTGCAGAGATTCTACCAGATTCGAATTCACAGCTGCTGGGAGGGTATGTTACATTCGTAAGCAGCAAAAAAAAAAAACTCTTTGTTTGCTGGATTGGTTCCACGTTTCCCCAGCGGTGGTGGGGTAGTTGGTTCCACGCTCCCCTGGTAGTGGTGGGGTAGTCACCTAACCAAAAACAATAAGCACTATACTGCGAATTTCAAATTCTAGCTGACATGGCATAGTGAAACTATAGCTATGTAATAATTTTGAGAGTTTGCATACGTATACTATTGCATATTGTAGCTATTATATTAGAAACACTGCATTAATCAAAATAAATTTAAATAAAAACACTCTAAAAACAGCAATTTGTAACCAAATACTGTCGGGGCTTGATTACTGCAATGTTCTACAGTCTCCTTAACTACCTACTAAGAAAATTACAAGGAGTACAAAATAGAACCGCCAGATTAATAATAGGATTATTTTACCATGACAGAAAACCCTGGCACTAATCGAACTACAATGGCTCCCAGTAAAAGCAAGAATAAAAACAAAATACCACTTACAGTCTAAAATATGGGGAAACCAACATATCTAATTTCTTTAGACTTAAAATGAATGTTGTGATCAGACATGCAAGTGAAGCATACAGACTATTTGAACCTAGAACAAATTGAAAGACAAGTGAGAGAGCATTTGAACATTGCGCACCGAGACTATACAACAAAATACCGCCAGAAGAGATCATACATGAAGGCAAATTTAAAAACAAACTAAAGACTCCTATTCTACAGGAGCTATGATACTGATGAGAAAACACTAAAAGACAATTATAAAATATAAGAAGGCACTTATTTAGAAAGTATACAAGGACCCACTAGAGAGGGTAATGTATTTTTCCTAACAATACAAACCTATGGGCCTTTAACAATAGGAATGGTACTTGGAGGCAGCTGAACCGGTCGTAAGCTTCGAACAAGGGAGTTCGGTACTTAACTGCTTGTCCCGCAGTTGGCGGTCAGCTCGAGTGTGAGGAGAGGAGTCACTTTGCTTTAGGCCCAAGAAAACGCAGAGTGAGGGGTGGCATGAGGTGGGACTATATGTAAAGGACCTCAGGTTTGGGAAACGCAGAGTGAGGGGTGGCATGAGGTGGGACTATATGTAAAGGACCTCAGGTTTGTATAGTTAGGATAAATACAATTTTCTACAAATTGTTATTTGTTCCCGTACGTATACAAACCCTCAGTCCTTTAAAAATGTTATTGTTAGTATACAATAAGGTTTTGTACATACTTACCTGGCAGATATATACTTAGCTATACGTCTCTGACGTCACGACAGAATTCAAAACTCGCGGCACACGCGACAGGTAGGTCAGGTGATCTACCTTACCCGCCGCTGGGTGGCGGCTGTAAGAACCAATCTCCCTTTCCAGCCAGAATTTTTTTTTTTCCTTCCACTGTCTCCTGAGGGGAGGCTGGGCGGGCCATCAATCGTATATATCTGCCAGGTAAGTATGTACAAAACCTTATTGTATACTAACAATAACATGTTTTGTACATGAACTTTCCTGTCAGATATATACTTAGCTGATTGACACCCTTGGTGGACGAAAGAGACAGCAATATAAATATGGAAAAAAGGGGAAAACAACACTAGTTGTAGGATGTAAATACAACCTTGGTTCTTACCTGTTTAGGCAGAAGACTTCGTAGTTACTGTCTATGAGTCTGCGTGCCTTAAGCAGCTTCAGCGAGGGCGTGACCTACAGCTGACAGACTCTTTGGGTCTATCAAAGGGATTTGGTTATCCGCTTACTTGATAGAATCCGAGCAGGATCTGTCAACGGGGATTCGCCCACTTATATGACAGAACCTAACCACTATCATTGCAAGGAGCTCAAACATAAACCGATCACCTAACCAATCTAATCATCGTTAGACTACGAAATGAAAAACATGCCTACCCGCATGTTCTTTCAAACACCAAAAACTTACAACCTAACAAGGGGAAAAAAATATATACTACAAAGGATATGTCTCAGCTCCCTGCCCCAGCACCGAATCCGCCAAAACGTACGGGCCTAACCCGAAGCACTTTTCATACGTAATTTTGACGTCTCTCAGATAGTGGTTTACAAAGACTGAGTTGCAACGCCAGAATGTTGCCTTCATAATATTACTCAGGGATATGTTTTTGTTAAAAGTCAATGACGTGGCAATAGCTCTTACCTCATGAGCTTTGACCTTAAGAACTTTGAATTGACTTTCATCACATATCACATGCGCTTCTTTCACCAGGCTTCTGATAAAGAAAGAAAGAGCATTCTTCGAAAGAGTCCTCCTTGGATCTCTTACAGAGCACCAAAGGTTAACATCATTGCCCCTTAAGTCTTTCTCTGTAGATAGAACTTTAAACTTTGTACTGGGCAAAGCGACCTCTCTGCTTCCTCGCCTACCAATGCAGACAAGCCTTGGACTGCAAAGCTCCTAGGCCAAGGATTTGAGGGGTTCTCGTTCTTAGCCAAGAACAAAGGAAGGAACAAACAGATAGCTGCATCTCCTCTGAATCCCACATTTCCTTCTAGTGCATGGAGTTCACTAACCCTCTTTGCGGAAGCCAATGCCATGAGAAAAATTGTCTTCTTCGTGAGGTCTCTAAACGAGGCAGACTGAGGCGATTCGAACTTATTGGACCTCAGGTAACGTAGCACTACATCCAGATTCCAACTCGGAATCCTGGAGAAACCTTCTTGGATGTTTCAAACGATCTTATTAGATCATGAAGGTCCTTATCTTCTGAAATGTTTAAGTTTCTGTGCCTAAACACTGCAGATAGCATGCTACGATAGCCTTTAATGGTTGATACCGCCAATCCACTTTCTTCCCTAAGGAAAAGAAAGAAGTCTGCTATTTGGGTCACAGAGGTACGGAAGAGGAAAAGTGATGGTCCTACACCATCGCCGAAAGACGTCCCACTTCGATTGGTAGACTCTAAGGGTAGAAGGCCTTCTTGCTGCTGCGATAGCCGTTGCAACTCTTGCAGAAACGCCTCTGTTCTGACCAACTTTTGACAGTCTGAAGCCAGTCAGATCTAGAGCGGGGAGGTTTTGTGATACTCTCGAAGTGGGGTTGTCTGAGCAGATCGATCCTCTGGTGAATAATGTTCTCGGAAGATCTACTAACCATTCCAGTACCTCTGTGAACCATACTTGTGCGGGCCAGAACGGGGCTACCAGCGTCATCCTTGCTGCCTCCGATCTGCAAATTTCTTTAGAGTCTCTCTCCCAGTATCTTGAATGGAGGAAAAAGCATACATGTCTAGACCCTTCCAATCTAGTAGAAACGCGTCTATCGACACTGCCCTCGGGTCCGATATCGGAGAGCAGTAGTTGGCTATCCTCGCATTCTTGGCTGTGGCGAAGAGGTCTATATGAGGCTTGCCCCAAAGCTTCCACAGGTCCTGGCAAAACATCCTCTGAAGAGTCCACTCTGCAGGCAGGACTTGATCTTTACCTGCTTATGGAGGTCTGCTCTGACGTTCTTTTCTCCCTGTACGAAACCTGGTAAGGAGACAAATTTCCTTGCTTGCTGCCCAAAGCAGAAGTTCTTTTGCTGTCTCGTACAGGGAGAAAGAAGTGGAATCCCCCCCCTGCTTCCTGATGTAAGCCAGGGCCGTGGGTGGTGTTGTCCGAGTTGATCTGTACTGACTGACCGAGCTAGGCGTGGGGCTCGAAAGCTTTCAAAGCTAGCCAAAACCGCCATCAGCTCCTTCTGTTGATGTGCCAGGTCACCTGTTCCTTCCTCCAAGTTGCCTGACACTTCTCTTGAGCCGAGCGTTGCTCCCCAACCTGTTTCCGAGGCGTCGGAATACAACACTTGGTTTGGGTTCGGAATGTGAAGGGACATCCCTTCTGCAAACCTGAGAGGGTTGGCCCACCAAGAGAGGTCCTTCTTGATTTCCCTTGAGATCTCGAAGGAGAACTCTAGGTTTTGCGAACGACACCTCCAGTTTCGATGTAGAAAGAACTGGAGAGGTCTGAGGTGCAACCTTCCTAGAGAAAGGAATTGCTCCAACGAGGAGAGTGTCCCCAACAAACTCATCCACTCGCTGCTGCATACTTCTTTCTCTAGGAAGGCTTTGACTTTCTCTGACCCTCGGGCTATCCTTTCTGGAGACGGAAAAGCCCGAAAATCCAGAGAAGCCATCGAATCCCCAGATAGATACGATCTTGACTGGGGATCAACTGAGACTTTTGAAAGTTCACCAAAAGTCCCAGAGAACTTGCCATGAAAAGGGTCTTTTGTAGGTCCTCCAAACATCTTTTCTGCGACTTGGCTCTGATTAGCCAGTCGTCCAAGTAAAGGGACACTCTGACTCCCTCCAAATGTAGCCATCTTGCTACATTTTTCATTAGGCCTGTGAAGACCTGAGGGGCTGTTGAAAGGCCGAAGCACAAAGCCCTGAACTGGAATATCCTTCCTCCCATCATGAACCTGAGGTATTCCCTTGAAGAAGGATGGATAGGCACATGGAAGTAAGCGTCCTGAAGATCTAGGACACCATCCAGTCCCCTGGCCGAGGGCCGCCAACACTGAGGATGTCGTCTCCATGGCGAACTTCCTCTTTTCTACAAAGAAATTCAGTTGGCGCTTACATCCAGAACCGTCTCCATCCTCCTGAGGCTTTTGGAACTAGAAAAAGGCGGTTGTAAAAGCCCGCTGAGCAAGGGTCGCTCACTAGCTCTATAGCCTCTTTCTCGAACATTTTGTTCCACTGCTTGTGTTAAAGCAAGGCTCATGATGGGATCCTGTACCTGGCCACCAACTCCCTCGGAGTCGTTGTCAACGGTGGTCTTTCCGTAAAGGGAATCAGATATCCTTTCCGGATAATCGAGAGGGACCAGTTGTCCGCTCCTCTCTTTGCCCAGGCTTCGAGAATCTTAGAAGCCTGGCACCTAGTGGTGTTTGGAGGACTACTTCCCTACTTCTTAGCTCTGGCAGAGCGTGAGAAGGATCTACCTCTCTTGAAAGGTCTATTACCTCTCGAGGTAGAGGCTCTAGAAGGAGGGCCCCCTCGAAAGGGCTCCTGTCTAGCTGGAGTCTCCTTCTTCGTCTTCGTCTGGAAGGAGGTCCTAGGCTTCCGTGCCGACTGCGCAAGCATGTCCTGAGTCGCCTTCGCAGAGATAGATCCTGAGATGTCCTGTATTATCTTTCTTCGGAAATAGCAGAGGCGAGAGCTGCGAATACAGAAGAGCGCTCTTTGGGCATGCGAAACAGACTTAGTCAGAAAAGAGCAGAAGACTGATCTCTTCTTAAGGATCCCTGCTCCAAACAGGGAGGCTATTTCGCTCGATCCATCTCTAACTGCTTTATCAATGCACGTTAGAAACACTGTTGAGATCTTCTGGCGAAATAGCATCCGGGTTCTGAGTCTTCTTAGCCAAGACCCCCAGACCAGTCAAGGAAGTTAAAGACTTCCAAGACTCTAAACATTCCCTTCAGCAGGTGGTCAAGCTCGTTCATAGCCCAGGTAAGTCCTTAGCAGACAAAAGAGCCGAGCGTCAATGCTGGCCATCTGACCAGAAATAAGAAGAAGTCCGCATCCGCCGATGAAGGGAAGACCCAGGCCCTAGGGGTTTCTCCCGACTCTGTACCAAACCCCAGTCTGCCCGTAAGCTTGGAAAGGAGGGGAAAGAAAACACAGTCTTCCCTTTCTCTTCCTTAGAAAGCAGCCAATCACCAAAACCTCTCAAAGCCTTCTTCATTGAGATGTTGGCTTCATCCTCACACAAGAGGAAACTTTCGTCTTCTTCGAAGTGAGAATAAAGAGAGAGGAGACGGAGGAGCGACGGGAGTAAGGGAGTCTCCAAACTCTTTAAGAAGGAGATCTGTAAGGATCTTATAGGACGAAACTGACGAGTCCTTCACCAAATCCTCTTCTGAAGGTTCAACTTCATCCACTGAAGAACCCTCCGCTTCTTTACGAGGGCAATTAGCCTTCTCTAAAGAAGTGCGTCTGTCTAGAGAGTGTCTAGTAGCAGACTGGCCCGCCTATCAGGGGAAGCCAAAGTTCTGGAGAGCTCCTCTCGAATGAGTCCTTCCTACTCTGATGAGTGCGTGTTCTTTGATCCTTAATCCTACTCCTAGAATTCCGGGCTTCCAAAGGGGGAGCGCCTGCTAGGAGAGGAGACCTACTATGCTCAAGGCGCTTCACAGGATCCATGCGCCTGTTCAAAGGAGAGTGGCTGCCAGGCGAGCTGCGCCTACCATGAGGCGAACGCCTACTAGGCTCTTGGCGCCTACTTACAGGAGAGCGAAGCCCTGGAGAAGGTCGCCTACTAGGTGACCGGCGTCTAACCATGCTCCACAAACTTCGATCCAGACTTGTGTGTCTCTTCAAAAGGTAGTCTCCCAGAAGAGACATATCTTTCAGGCTCTACACGCCTGTCCTGAACAGAGCGGCTAAAAGGAGAGCCGCGCCTATCAGGAGAAAAGCGCCTATCCTCCGCACCGCGCTTGGGAGCGGGAGAGCGTCTACTTGGGGAGTAGCGCCTACTAGGCTCAAGGCGCCTAACAAAAGACGAGATCCTGTCTCTTGACGAATCCATCAAAGAGTAGGCTCTCTCATCCGGAGAATGAAGGATCTTCGGAAATGAGCGAGAAGACGAGGCTGTACGCCTGTCTTTAGACGAACGCCTACTAGGCGCTAGATCCCTTCCTACTGGAGAGATGTCGTCACCAGGAGAAAGCTTCTTGGGCGATTGACGCCTGGAAGACGACAAGCGTCTGCCGAGGGAAGAGCGCCTCCTTCCATCCGCTGATACAGGAGAGAGAACCGACTCTGACTGAGACGGTACACAGGCGAAGGAATCCTAGACTTCTGACAGGGAGAGAGCGTCTTTCCGACGGGCGTTCCTCCTGCCAAGGAGCCCGCCAGCGCCGAAATCTGCGCTTGTCAGTCCCAGAAGGAATTCGAGCTGGAGATCTTGCAAAATCCTCCACCGGAGAAAGAGGCTCGAAGCCTCTATAGGCGAGAACTCCTGCTCCATCCTGGGTTTCTTGATCTCTACTTCCGGCTCTTCTGGAAAAAACTTCCGGGCTGGAAGGAAAGGCGCCAGGAGCCTTCCAGGCTCTCTTCATCGGTCGCGAAGAATCCGAGGCGCTCCATCCTCTTCTAGGCGAAGGTGAGGAAGAAGAAGAGAAGCATTGGCGCAATACCTCCTTCTTCGCGCGAACAAGGGCAGCCTGGGTACGAACATCAGGATCTACCGAGGGGACGCCTGATCGGTGGGAGTTCTCCCTAACCTTCCTGCGGCTGTTGACTTTCCTCCTCCACTGGGACTGGGAGTCTGGAAGAGGTCTAGGCCTGGAAGCATTAAGGAGCCGATCTGACCCCCGCACCATCCACGGCACTGGGGTCACTGAAAATTCACAATTCACCTTCACTACTCTTACCTTGCAAACGAACGAATCTTCTTTTCCATGCCTAAGGATACGTGGCTCTCATGGTTGCCACTTCCACCACAGGTAGTCCGTATCCTTAGGTTTCGATGCATGGGCACAGGAAAGCTGGAAACTGGGAGAAGGTTCTAATGCTACAACAGGATTTTCTTCCACCTCGCTAATACGAGACTTACTAGAACTCCTAGACGAAGCCTTTCTCACCCTGTCTTTCTCTAACTTCCTCAAGTAGGAAGAAAGAGCCTTCCATTCACCCTCATCCAACTTCTCACACTCATTACACGGGTTAACAAAAGAACATTCTTTCCCTCTACATTTAAATAAACTGTGTGAGGATCTACCGTAGCTTTCGGTAGTCTCACCTTGCATTCATCCATAGAGCACACCCTAAACATAGAAGATTTCTTAACCTCTACTCAGACATCTCGAAATCAAAGAAAAATCCAAATCAATATCCAAAAACAATCCACAAATGCGTATGCCAAGCCAACAAGATCAGGTACTTCACCAAAAGTCAGTCCAAATAAATCCACGGCAACGAGAATCGAATAAAGCTGTCAGGAGGTAACAACCACAGGTGTAGTCGTCACCGGCGACAGAAAAATTCTGGCTGGAAAGGGAGATTGGTTTCTTACAGCCGCCACCCACGGCGGGTAGGTAAGGTAGATCACCTGACCTACCTGTCGCGTGTGCCGCGAGTTTTGAATTCTGTCGTGACGTCAGAGACGTATAGCTAAGTATATATCTGACAGGAAAGTTCATGTACAAAAATAGGAAGACTCACTTACTGGTGGGTGGCATCTGAGTCTTATGAACAAACTGGTGCTCATCCTACCTTGGTTCCCTCCCTGGTCATAAGAGCAAAGGGAGGGATCCTAGCCTCTGTCCAGCTGATCGGGGTGTGCACCGCAGGATCAGTGGTCAGACTTCTGGACCAAATTTATAAGAGGGAGGCAAGCGTACCTCTTATAAATAGCAACAAATGCAAGAACTAGTTCCTACTAAAAGAGCCAAGATGAAGTCATGGGTTTGTCTCTTGTTGGCTTCCACTCCCCCCCTTGTTGGGGAGTGGTGGATAAAAACTCCTATCCCTAATGAAAGGGATAGGATGGAGCTCGGTTGTGTAGCTTACCTGCATCGGCATCCTGTTCTGCGTAGTGACGACCGTGGCCCTCTGCCCACAGGTAGAGGAGGAAGAACGATGGAGGAAGAGAAGCCAGTCACACACTCTTTCACTCGCCTATTCATGCAGTCACACAAGGATGCGATGCTGTTCTGTCTGCTTGGGTGCTGGTAGACTACACAACTTTTGTTTGAGCAGCCACCACAAGTCCCAAGGAAAGTGTCCAAGGACCTGTGGGTAATATCCGAAGGTAGAAGGAAGTAAGGTGGTCTGGTTGGCCCCAAACCCCCTGCCAATTCTTAAGGAACCTGCTCCAGGAAGAAGTTCTTGTGGAACGCAAGGGTTGGACCAATACCTCCGACTTCGTGGGCTCTCGGACGAAGGGTACGGGTGTTGTCACTACCATTCACGTCGTACGCCCTCCTGATCACCTCACGTAGCCAGAAAGAGTGTTCTTGGAAACTTCTTTATTGGTAACCTTGACGCTAACGAAGAGGCGTCGACACTCAGGCCTGAGGTGTAAAGTTCTCTTCAGATAGCTCCTCCGGTCCCCGTCTTCTTCTTCCTTGCGGAAGAGAGGCGGGCCCCGTTCCCAAAGGAACAGGGAGGACCAGAAGGAAGCCCCAACCTACCACCGGAGTGGGAAGGACCTTAGAAGTCTCAGAGTGAGCCTTCTTAGGGGGGAGGGAGGCGACCTTCTTTTTTTTAGGCTGCCTTAGAAGTCGAAGGGAAGCGGCGGCAGACGAAAAACACACCTTCTTCCTCCTCTTCTTCTTCTTTGTCAGCTTCTTCAGGACCACTGTCAGGTCTTCCATCCAGGAGGAAGCCGGGGCAGTTGCCGAAGCAACAGGGCCAACTGCACCTGTCCGGAAGGACCTGGGGTGGGAGCAGCAACACCACAAGCGGAGACGGCGGCAGGAACTGGTACTGGAACAGGAGCCGTGGACAGGGACAGGAGGCGGGGCGAGAAACCAACGGCATCCTATGCACCGGTGGCAAGTCCAGTGGAGAGCTCTTAGGACACCAGAAGTCAGGGGCGTGTGGGGCGAGAGCAACACCAACCAGGTGGCAAGGCGTCATCACAGGCATCCTCACCTCCACAGCGTCATCTGCACAGCGGCTGTCGGGGTCCGACCGTGGCTACGTGCTGTGTGTATAACCAGGTGCGGCGGCGCAGCGTACCAGGCCATGGATACCGCAGTTGTAATGGTGGTGGTTGAGCCATGGGTGACTGGCGTAGACCCCCTCGCCAGGTGACTCAGCAGCCCCTGAATCGTCGGTGTCCCCTGGAGCCCCAGCGAATACCAGGCCCGGCCGAGATCATCACCCGTGGCAAGCAAACCTCAAGAAGGGAACAGAGTCGGGTTAGTAAGGCGGGGGGGTTACCCCTCGACCGGGGGGGAACAGATCCACCCCGGGCAAAACGGAGAAAAGGGAAGACGTGTCCCGTGACCAGGGAAGCAACCGGAGAATCCTCCGACGACTCCCTGGCCGGCTTACACGGCTTCTTTCGTCCCCCCCCATAGCGCTCCCTCCACTGGCTACCTCCTACCAAGAAACACATACATACCAAATGACTCAGATGCTAGAGCAATCTCGCCCATCTACACCGGGATACAAAACTCATGAGGATTGACCTCAACAGAGGACGAAAGGCCCCACACTTATTACGGCCCTCCACACCAGGGCACAATCTACAGCTGATGGGGGGGGCGCGGGGGTCTCTCCGGTTCTTGGGATTCCATTTCAAAATCCAATCACTGAATGAATAATACCAAAAACACACGTACTTACGTATCCTTTTGCACAATCACACAGTAATAGAAAAAGCCAAAAGAAAATCTTCATGCAGTGAAGCACACAGAGCATACGATGATAGCAGGCAGAGAGGCGAGCAACATGTCTGTCTCCGTTGGCAGCCGAAAGCAAAGTGACTCCTCTCTCGCAGTCGAGCTGACCACCCAACTGCGGGACAAGCAGTTAACTACCGAACTCCTTTGTTCGAAGTTACGATCGGTTCAGCTGCCACTAAGTACCATTCCTATTGTTAAATGACCGAGGGTTTGTATACTTACCAGAACAAAAGTACTACTTGAATCCTCTGCCATGACCTCCCATGAGCAATCAGTCTAAGAGTTATGGCCCATCCAGGGAACACACCGAGACCTGTACACTCCTTTCCAAGTAAGTGTTTTCTCTTAAATTACGAAATAATGGCATAATTTCCAATTAAGCAGAGGTTAATGAAAATCTAGCCATGCACAGCGGTAACTTACAGCAATGATACTCTCAAAATTTTTACTTAAAACACCTTAAATGTATAAAATTGACGCCATTTCAATTTTTTGTTTGCCGAGTCACTTGAGTAAAACAAACTGCCCATTTCCGGTGCTAAACCTCAAAACTTGTACCCACAGATTCTGGTACATTTTCCTTACAAAAATGGTTAACAATGATGCTGTTTGAGATGTGGCCGGGAGAGACCTAGCAAATTTTCAGGGGTGCCAGTGCGCTAGATACCTAGTACCTAGGTCAAGTGAACCTGGGCCCAGATGTGAATAGACCATGAAATCATTAGCATTTAGACGAGGGATTTTCAACCTGGGGTATGCCCCACGTGGCATACGCCAAGGGTTTTGTCATGAGGTACATGCTCTTCATGGGTTGTTAGGATTAGAGGCCTGGTTGCCCAATTGCCGAAAAGCAGGACACATCTACTGTAGTTCAGATGGTAAACTTACTCTATAAGAGTGGATTGCCTTTCCTCACTGCAAAATGAAATAAGACAGATACTTTCCAGATGCATCTGAAGGAAACTTAATGCAAATTAGAGACCATTTCCATACTTCAGTTGTTTTTGTTAATGATGCTAATAAGAGTTTATTGTGAATGGCTCCAGTAGTATTTGTGATCTATTTGAGAAAAAAGTCTTTAGTCAGGTTCTGTGAAACTATCCAATCATATCCATATGTTGCAGAGGAAGCCTCTCTCTTCTCCGTTGCTCCCATCAACATAGTACTGTGTAACTGGGTTTTCCAGCTTACTTGTCATAAAATCAAAAAAAACTAAGGCCTCGAATGACTGTGGAAGCCGGCCTTCGAAGTGCTTTAGCAAAAACTGCTCCTTTCACTAGTCTGATGTGACAATAGTGTATTTTGTTTTTGCAGCTCAGTACCATAACCTTGAAAATTTACTGCAGCCACAGGTGGTTAATTATAAAAAAAAAAAAAAAAAAAAAAAAATTCTTTATTCTTTGTGTTTACAATAACAGGTTATGTCAGGGAGTTATGCACGTACTTACTTCCCTTCAGTACAGTTCCTGCAAATATACACAATGGAATTTTTTTCCGACAATTAAATTACCCAAAAGGATACATGGTGAAAAAAAGGTTGAAAACCCCTGATTTATACCTATATAAATTGATAAAGAAAAATCACAAATTCTTGGTAATTTGTATTTTTCCTAGCTATATACTTACCTCGAACTACTATCGTAGGAGAATCCTGGATGTCGATCCAGTACCGACCACAAAAAATAAGTTATTCCTCCATACCCAGGCCAGGAATACGCCCCAAGGGTCAAAAGCCACGCGATCTCTTGACCTGGAATCCAGTCCTTTCCTCGCACATAAGGTTCCTCCCCTAAGATACATGGGGATGGTAGGGAGGGACTGAAAACTCTGTAGTTCAAGGTAAGTATAGCTAGGAAAAATGATATTGTTATGATACAATAAAGTTTCATACATACTTACCTGGCAGATATATATACGTACTTAGCTAAGACTCCGTCGTCCCCGACAGAAATTCAAATTTCGCGCCACTCGCTACAGGTAGGTCAGGTGATCTACCGGCCTGCCCTGGGTGGCAGGACTAGGAACCATTCCCGTTTTCTATCATATTTTCTCTCTTCTACCTGTCTCCTGCGGGGAGGCTGGGTGGGCCATTAATCGTATATATCTGCCAGGTAAGTATGTATGAAACTTTATTGTATCATAACAATATCATTTTCATACAATCAACTTACCTGTCAGATATATACTTAGCTGATTGGCACCCTTTGGTGGAGGGTAAGAGACAGCTAAAAAAAAGGGTGCCAGGTAAGAGACAGCTAATATGGAATAGACAGGTAAACAACATATTTTGTAGGTATAAAAGAAAAACCTTGGTTCCTACCTGATAGGTGGTAGACTTCGTGGCTGTTGCCCGGTAGTCTGCATCACCTCAAGACTTTAGCGAGATATGTGATCTATGGCTAAGAGTTCTTGTGGGTCTGCCGATGGGGTATGAACTGCTTACTCGGCAGAGCCTGAAAGGACTTTGTCAATGGGTACTGGACCACTTCTATGACAATACACCTTATGAAGGAGCACACAACCAATCCCGGCCACCTGATCCTAACCACCATGTTAGTAGAAAGAATTGTTCTGAGTTATCCCCAAACTCATTACAACAACCATAACTCGAAAACACAATAGTACGCATACATACATAAAATTCAAAAAAAAAAAAAATATTTACCATACTCCTCCAAAAAGATATCACAAGAGTTCCTTACTGAACAACAGTGACTGGCCGCCTGTGCAGCATCGAGCCCTCTTTGTCAGCAGAAATCTAGAACATATCTAGTAGAAGGTATGTACAAAGTTAAGGATTGGTGTTGGCTCCCGTACCCAGTATCGTATCCGCCGATACGAATGGACCCAGAGAAAAAAATTTCTCATAGGTCACGCGAACGTCTTTTTTCAGACAGTGGATGAAATACCGAGTTGCACCCTCCAATATGTCGTATCAAGGATTTTCTTTAGCGACATATTCTTCTGAAAAGCGAGAGACGTCGCCACTGCTCTTACCTCATGAGCCTTCACTCTTAAGAGTGGAAAAGAGTCGTCAGGACAGAACTTGTGAGCATCTGTAATGACGCTCCTTACGAAGAAAGCTAACGCATTCTTTGACATAATTCTTGTGGGGTCTTTAATCGAACACCAAAGACCTTGTCTAGAGCCTCCCATTTGTTTCTTTCTGTGCAAGTAGAACTTCAGGGCTCTTACAGGGCAAAGAGACCTTTCTGCTTCTCTACCAACGAGACTTGATAAGCCTTTAATCTCGAATCTCTTGGGCCAGGGATTCGAGGGGTTTTCGTTTTTCGCTAGAAAAAGTGTTCTAAACGAGCAGAAGGCTGAGTCTCTGTTGAATCCGACTTCATCTTCTAGGGCATGAAGTTCACAAATTCTTTTGGCTGTCGCCAGAGATAAGAGAAACAAGCATTTCCTTGTTAAATCCCTAAACGAAGCTAAATGAGGAGGCTCGAATCTTTCAGACGAAAGGAACTTGAGAACCACATCAAGGTTCCAGCTGGGAGGAGCTGGTTCTCTATACTTTGTGGTCTCAAGCGATCTATTAAGATTGTGTAGATCTTTATTGTCAGCAAGCTCTAGGCCTCTATTTCTGAAGACTGCCAAAAAGCATGCTTCTGTATCCTTTTATAGTATACAGACAAGTGAGTCCTCTCTCAGGAACAAAATGAAATCAGCGATTTCGGTTACAGAGGTACTGGAGGAGGGACAACTTCTTAGACTTACACCACCTTCTAAAAACCTCCCACTTAGACTGATAGACTAGTCTAGTGGAAGCTCTGCGGCTCTAGCGCTAGCGCTTGCAGCCTTGGTGAGAAAACCCCTCTCGCTCTGACAAGTCTTTCGATAGTCGAAAGGCAGTCAGAGCGAGAGCGGGGAGGTTTTGTTTTGATGATACCTCTCTGAATGTGGCTGTCTGAGAAGATCCATCCTTCTTGGAAGGGATCTGGGGAAGTCTACTGTCCACTCCAGCACCTCTGCGAACCAATCCTGTGCTGGACAAAAGGGGGCTATCAGGGTCATTCTTGTTCCGTTGGACGTTACCAAACTTTTTCAATACTTGAAAGGGGGAAAAGCGTACACGTCTACATGAGACCAATCTAGCAGGAAGGCGTCGACCACGAGAGCTCTTGGGTCTTCCACACTGAGCAAAGACTTCCAGCCTTTTGGAAAGGAATGTGGCGAACAGGTCTACATGAGGAGTGCCCCAAAGAGACCAAGACTCTGACACACTTCTGAGTGAAGGGTCCACTCCGTGTGAAGGACCTGGCTTCTCCTGCTCAGCCTGTCTGCCCTGACGTTCCTTGTTCCCTGAACAAATCTCGTTAGGAGGGAGATGTTCCTCTGGGAGGTCCAAAGTAGCAGATCTCTTGCTATTTCGTTATAGGAACAAGGAGTGTGTTCCTCCTTGTTTCCGAATGTAGGAAAGAGCGGTAGTGTTTGTCCACGTTCACTTGGACCACACTGTTTTTGTCACAAATGGTTCGAAGAACTTTAGAGCCAAGTATACCGCTAGAAGTTCTTTGCAATTTATGTGCCAGGACACCTGTGCCTGCCTTCCAGGTGCCTGACACTTCTCTCGGTTCCTAGTGTTGTTGCTCCCCAACCCTTCTCCGATGCGTCTGAATATAACACTCGGCTTGGGTCCGGAACTTCCAGAGAGATTTCCTTGTTCTCTTTTAGAGGTGACAACCACCATTCCAGGTGTTGGTTTTCATTTCCATTGGAGGAGAAAACTGTCCGGAGAGAAGTCCCGTCTTCCAATTCCATGATCTCCTTAGGAAGAACTGAAGAGGACGAAAAATGAAGTCTTCCTAGAGGAAAGAACTGTTTCGAGCGAGGAAAGGGTCCCTAAAAGGCTTAACCATTCCTCGCCGAAGTTCGTTCTTTCCCTCCCTAAAGAAGAGACACTTTCTCCAACAAGCCTCTCACGATTCTCTCTTGCGAAGGAAATACTCGAAAACCCCGAGAATCCATCTGAATCCCCAGATAGACTAAGTTCTGTCTGGGATCAGCTGTGACTTCTCGAGGTTCACGAGTAGTCCCAACGACTTTATCAGGTTTAGGGTCAAAGTAAGGTCCTCCAAACACTGTCTCTCTGATCTGGCCCTGATGAGCCAGTCGTCCAGATACAGAGAGATATTGACGCCTTTGAGGTGAAGAAACCCTCGCCATTCTTCATCAGGTTTGTGAAGACCTGAGGAGCTGTGGACAGGCCGAAACACAAAGCCCTTGAACTGAAAGATCCTTCCCCCCCCCCAGTCATGAAACGGAGGTACTTCTTCGAAGAAGGGTGAATCGGGACATGAAAATAAGCGTCCTGGAGATCCAGAGACACCATCCAATCTCCTTGCCGCAAAGCCGCAAGGACTGAGGCCGAAGTCTCCATAGAGAACTTCTCCTTCAGAACAAACGTGTTTAGAGCGCTGACGTCTAGTACCGGTCTCCAGCTCCCCGAGGCTTTTGCGACCAGAAAAAGACGATTGTAAAACCCCGGAGAGTTTTGATCCAGTACTAATTCTACAGCTCTTTTGTCCCACATTTGATCCACCATCAGACGAAGAGTATCCCTCAGTACAGGGTCCCTGCCCCTGTATCTGGCTGACAGTTCCCGCGGAATAGTCATTAGGGGAGGACTGTCCTGGAAGGGGATAAGATATCCCTTCCTGATTATTGACATCGACGAGGCGTCCAAGTTTATGAGTGTCCAGGCCTCTGCAAACTCGAGTAGCCTGGCACCTACTGGTGTTTGGAGCTGGCTGTCTCATTTCCCTTTCTTAAAGGAACGGAAAGCAGGTCTACCTCTCCTCTCAGGGCCTCTCCTTTTTGAGGGAGCTCTGGAGGGAGGGCCTCCTCGAAACGGCTGAATAGAAGAAGTAGGTCCTTTCTTCTCAACCACAACAGGCGTTCTCTTCTTCCTTGCAGTCTGAAGGAGAAGCTCTTGTGTCGGCTTCTCAGTCTTCTCCTCTTCTTAAGGAGTCCCGCTCCAAAGAGGGAGGAGACTTCTCCCGATCCGTCTTGTACTGCCTTGTCAATACATGACAGTATACAAAGAATGACTTCGGGGTCTAGACCTTCCGAGTCATGGGCTTTCTTTGACATCACCCCAAGGGACCAGTCTAGGAAATTAAAGACTTCCAAAATATGGAAGAGTCCCTTGAGGAGATGATCAATCTCAGAAATAGTCCAAGTCACACGAGCTCCGTTCAATGCGTGTCTACGCGAGGAATCAACTAAAGCTGGCCTCACACTAGGCATTTTTTTCTCGAGCAGCGAGCCGTTGCTGCCGAGAATGAAAAACCGGGAGCTTTTAGCACGAGCCACGAGCCACAGCATAGTGTAAACAAACAAGATGGCTGCTGCTGATAAGACGTACTCTCCTGAGCCACTCTTGAACCCACAAACGTTTTTTGTTACTCTTGCATTCACGTAAGTTTCCGAGAAATAAACCACTGCAGCGCATCTTGCAACAGTCCGACAATTTCTGGGCGCCAGGATGATATCAGCTGATCAGTTTTGTTTACTTTTTCCTACGGCTCCTCGAAACCACGAGTTCCTAGTGTGACGATACAACACTTTTGCTCGCGAGCATCGGCTGGATGCTGGCCAAAACCACGAGCAAGAAATGACTAGTGTGATACCAGCTTAAGGTTGAAAAATCAGCTTCAGCCGAGGCTGGGAGAGAAAGGCCCATGTTCTCCCCAGTTCGGTACCACACACCTCTTTTTCCAGAAAGTATGGCTGGAGGCATACAGAAGGTAGTTCTGACAAGTTCCTTCTTTGTCAACATCCATTTGTCAAGAGACTGTAGAGCTCTCTTCATAGAAATAGTCGGTCTCATCTTCAGAACCGACGAAGACTTTGGCACAATTGCACTCGAAAATAGCGATCGAGGAGAAGGAGGAGCAGCAGGAGTCAAAGAATCTCCATACTCTTGTAAAAGAAGGGCTGTCAAAACTTTATAGTTCAAGAAACCTTCTCTACCATGAGCCTCGTCTTCCGAATCTTCGTCCAAACCGGGAGGAGAATCCGCCTTAAATACGGGAGGATCTCAACCAAACCTCTCTCTCTGGGCGGGAGACAAACTCCTACTAGAGAAGGACTCATCGAGTGAACAGTCTCTCTCTCAAGTCTACTTGGTGCCTCGCGCTGCTTGACGTCTTGCGCCTGGTAGCTCCTCGCAGCTGGCTGGCGCCTCGCGCCTGGCTAGCTCCTCGCGCTTGGCTGGCGCCTCGCGCCTGGCTAGCTCCTCGCGCTTGGCTGGCGCCTCGCGCCTGGCTGGCGCCTCGCGCCTGGCTGGCGCCTCGCGCCTGGCTGACGCCTCGCGCCTGGCTGACTCCTCGCACCTGGCTGGCGTCTCGCGCCTGGCTGGTGTCTCGTGCCTGTCAGGATCCTTGTCTGGCGCATCGCGCTTGGCTGGCGCCTCGCGCCTGGAAGACGTCTCGCACCTGGAAGGCTCTTCATGCCTAGATAGATTTTCACGTCTGGTAGGCTGTTCATGCCTAGAAAGCTGTTCGGACCAGTAAGACTTTTCTAGTCTATCTGGTACTGTACGCCTGGCCGACGCTTTGCGCCTGGAAGAAGAGGCCTCACTTCTGGCAGGAGTCTCGCGCCTGGCAGGAGAAAGGAGACGAGACTTCTTAATAGGAAGCCTAGCGTCCTTTTTTGCGAGGAGGAATCTCTCGAGAACTCCAACTAAAGAGGCTAATTGTTCTTGTACAGCTAACAATATCCTCTTCGAGCTACACCAGCGTCCTCTTCATGGAGAAGCAGGAGACCTCGAAGGTGTACGATCCTCACTTCAGATTGGTGGAGACGTCAAGACCCATCTTTGCCTTCTTGATAGATGAGGGGGCTTCCTCCGAGAAGCGCTCCGGGCTCGAGTCAAAAGCGGGTTCCTTCCAGTGCCTTTTCAGTGGCCTAGATAGATCCAAGTCCTTCCACCCTCGTTTAGGTGAAGGAGAACCGGACGAAGAGAAACACTCTCGTAGGACGCTCCTCTTGAAGCGGTCCTGAGCAGTCTGTTGCGAAACAGAGCCTGCTGAAGGGACGCCTGACCGTTGGGGATTCCCCACGACCTCCGTAAGGCTTTTGACTTTCCTTCTCCTCTGGGTATGTGAGCTTGGAAGAGGTCTAGGCCTGGGAGCATCGCAGAGACGGTCAGACGCCCCCTCCACAACACTGGGAACACTCACTTCACTAAGCATATCGCTATCACTTCCCTTACCTTGCATGGCCACCATTTTGGTCCTCATCTTATGAAGAGTAGCCTTCAGATCGGCGATTTCAGAAGCTGAATCTGAATGCAAAGCCTGTGAGGGTTCAGATACAGAGGGAGAATCAAAATCATTAATAAAAGGAGAGTTAGACTCAGAAAAAGGCTCAATAGGCCTTGTACTTACACCCTTATGTGCAGCCCGTCTAATTCTATCCCTCTCTAACTTCTTCAAGTAAGAAGTTAAGAGTCTTCCATTCATTAGCATTCAACCTTTCACACTCATTACAGGTGTTAGCTAAAGAACATTCAAACCCCCTACACTTACGACATACAGTGTGAGGATCAACCGAAGCCTTCGGTATCCTCACCTTGCAGCCTACATTCACACACACTCTCACACTAACACTTGAATCAGACATTCTAGCAGAAAAATCAAAAGCAAGTCCAAATCCAGTCCACGGTAGCGAATGCCAAAACAATGATCCAGGTACGTCACCAAAAAATCCAATAAAGTTGATCAAAAGTCTTGAAAAGCGAATTCCCAGTCAGGAGGTAGTAACAACAATGTTGATACCACTGGCGACAGAGAAAATATGATAGAAAACGGGAATGGTTCCTAGTCCTGCCACCCAGGGCAGGCCGGTAGATCACCTGACCTACCTGTAGCGAGTGGCGCGAAATTTGAATTTCTGTCGGGGACGACGGAGTCTTAGCTAAGTATATATCTGACAGGTAAGTTGATTGTATGAAAATGATATTGTTATGTTACAATAAAGTTTCATACATACTTACCTTGCAGATATATACATAGCTAAGACTCCGTCGTCCCGACAGAAATTCAAATTTCGCGCCACTCGCTACAGGTAGGTCAGGTGATCTACCGGCCTGCCCTGGGCGGCAGGACTAGGAACCATCCCCGTTTTCTATCATACTTTCTCTCTTCCACCTGTCTCCTGCGGGGAGGCTGGGTGGGCCTTTAATTGTATATATCTGCCAGGTAAGTATGTATGAAACTTATTGTAACATAACAATATCATTTTCATACAATCAACTTACCTGTCAGATATATACATAGCTGATTGGCACCTTTCGGTGGAGGGTAAGAGACAGCTACTATATGGAATAGACAGGTAAACAACATGTTATTGTTAGTATACAATAAGGTTTTGTACATACTTACCTGGCAGATATATACTTAGCTATACGTCTCTGACGTCACGACAGAATTCAAAACTCGCGGCACACGCGACAGGTAGGTCAGGTGATCTACCTTACCCGCCGCTGGGTGGAGGCTGTAAGAACCAATCTCCCTTTCCAGCCAGAATTTTTCCTTCCACCGGTCTCCTGAGGGGAGGCTGGGCGGGCCGCCTCAATCGTATATATCTGCCAGGTAAGTATGTACAAAACCTTATTGTATACTAACAATAACATTTTTGTACTGAACTTTCCTGTCAGATATATACTTAGCTGATTGACACCCTTGGTGGAGGGAAAGAGACAGCAATATAAATATGGAAAAAAGGGGAAAACAACACTAGTTGTAGGATGTAAATACAACCTTGGTTCTTACCTGTTTAGGCAGAAGACTTCGTAGTTACTGTCTATGAGTCTGCGTTTCCTTAAGAGCTTCAGCAGAGGGCGTGACCTACAGCTGACAGACTCTTTGGGTCTATCAAAGGGATTTGGTTATCCGCTTACTTGATAGAATCCGAGCAGGATCTGTCAACGGGATTCGCCCACTTATATGACAGAACCTAACACTATCATTGCAAGGAGCTCAAACATAAACCGATCACCTAACCAATCTAATCATTGTTAGACTACGAAATGAAAAAACATGCCTACCCGCATGTTCTTTCAAACAACCAAAAACTTCTACAACCTAACAAGGGGAAAAAATATATACTACTAAGGATATGTCCTCAGCTCCCTGCCCCAGCACCGAATCCGCCGATACGTACGGGCCTAACCCGAAGCACTTTTCATACGTACTTTGACGTCTCTCAGATAGTGGTTTGCAAAGACGAGTTGCAACGCCAGAATGTTGCCTTCATAATATTACTCAGGGATATGTTTTTGTTAAAAGTCAATGACGTGGCAATAGCTCTTACTCATGAGCTTGACCTTAAGGACTTGAATGACTTTCATCACATATCGCATGCGCTTCTTTCACCAGGCTTCTGATAAAGAAAGAAAGAGTATTCTTCGAAAGAGTCCTCCTTGGATCTCTTACAGAGCACCAAAGGTTGACATCATTGCCCTTAAGTTTTTTCTTTCTCTGTATATAGAATTTCAAATTCTTCACTGGGCAAAGCGACCTCTCTGCTTCTCGCCTACTAATGCAGACAATCCTTGTACTTCAAAGCTCCTAGGCAAGGATTTGAGGGTTCTCGTTCTTGGCTAAGAACGAAGGAAGGAACGAACAGATAGCTGCATCTCCTCTGAATCCCACATTTCCTTCTAGTGCATGGAGTTCACTAACCCTCTTTGCGGAGCCAATGCCATGAGAAAAATTGTCTTCTTCGTGAGGTCTCTAAAACGATGCAGACTGAGGCGGTTCGAACTTATTGGACCTCAGGTAACGTAGCACTACATCCAGATTCCAACTCGGAACCCCTGGAGAAACCTTCTTGGATGTTTCAAACGTCTTAATAGATCATGAAGGTCCTTATCTTCTGAAATGTTTAAGTTTCTGTGCCTAAACACTGCAGATAGCAGTGCTACGATAGCCTTTAATGGTTTGAAACCGCCAATCCACTTTCTTCCCTAAGGAAAAGTAAGAAGTCTGCTATTTGGGTCACAGAGGTACTGGAAGAGGAAAAGTGATGGTTCCTACACATCGCCGAAAGACGTCCCATTTCGATTGGTAGACTCTAAGGGTAGAAGGCCTTCTTGCTGCTGCGATAGCCGTTGCAACTCTTGCAGAAAAGCCTCTCGTTCTGACCAAACTTTTGACAGTCTGAAGCCAGTCAGATCTAGAGCGGGGAGGTTTTGTGATACCTCTCGAAGTTGGGGTCTGAGCAGATCGATCCTCTGTGGTAATGTTCTCGGAAGATCTACTAACCATTCCGTACCTCTGTGAACCATACTTGTGCGGGCCAGAACGGGCTACCAGCGTCATCCTTGCTGCCTCCGATTCTGCAAAATTTCTTTAGAGTCTCTCCCAGTATCTTGAATGGAGAAAAGCATACATGTCTAGACCATTCCAATCTAGTAGAAACGCGTCTATCGACACTGCCCTCGGGTCCGATATCGGAGAGCAGTAGTTGGCTATCCTCGCATTCTTGGCTGTGGCGAAGAGGTCTATATGAGGCTTGCCCCAAAGCTTCCACAGGTCCTGGCAAACATCTTCGTGAAGAGTCCACTCTGCAGGCGGACTTGATCTTTCCTGCTTAGGAGGTCTGCTCTGACGTTCTTTTCTCCCTGTACGAACCTGGTAAGGAGACAAATCTTCCTTTGCTCTGCCCAAGCAGAAGTTCTTTTGCTGTCTCGTACAGGGAGAAAGAGTGAGTCCCCCCCTGCTTCCTGATGTAAGCCAGGGCCGTGGTGTTGGTCCGAGTTGATCTGTACTGTGAAGCTAGGACGTGGGGCTCGAAAGCTTTCAAAGCTAGCCAAACCGCCATCAGCTCCTTCTTGTTGATGTGCCAGGTCACCTGTTCCTTGTTCCAGGTGCCTGACACTTCTCTTGAGCCGAGCGTTGCTCCCCAACCTGTTTCCGAGGCGTCGGAATACAACACTTGGTTGGGGTTCGGAATGTGAAGGGACATCCCTTCTGCAAACCTGAGAGGGTTGGCCCACCAAGAGAGGTCCTTCTTGATTTCCCTTGAGATCTCGAAGGAGAACTCTAGGTTTTGCGAACGACACCTCCAGTTTCGATGTAGAAAGAACTGAGAGGTCTGAGGTGCAACCTTCCTAGAGAAAGGAATTGCTCCAACAGAGAGCGTCCCCAACAACTCATCCACTCCCTCGCTGTGCATACTTCTTTCTCTAGGAAATAAGGCTTTTGACTTTCTCTGACCCTCGGGCTATCCGTTCTGGAGACGGAAAAGCCCGAAAATCCAGAGAAGCCATCCGAAAATCCCAGATAGATTACGATCTTGACTGGGGATCACTGAGACTTTTGAAAGGTTCACCAAAAGTCCCAGAGAACTTGCCATGAAAAGGGTCTTTTGTAGGTCCTCCAAACATCTTTTCTGCGACTTGGCTCTGATCAGCCAGTCGTCCAAGTAAAGGGACACTCTGACTCCCCCCCCCCCCCCCCCCCTCCAAATGTAGCCATCTTGCTACATTTTTCATTAGGCCTGTAAAGACCTGAGGGCTGTTGAAAGGGCCGAAGCACAAGCCCTGAACTGGAATATCCTTCCTCCCATCATGAACCTGAGGTATTTCTTGAAGAAGGATGGATAGGCACATGGAAGTAAGCGTCCTGCAGTCCCTGGCCCGAAGGGCCGCCAACATGAGGATGTCGTCTCCATAGCGAACTTCCTCTTTTCTACAAAGAAATTCAGGGCGCTTAACATCCAGAACCGGTCTCCATCCTCCTGAGGCTTTTTGGAACTAGAAAAAGGCGGTTGTAAAAGCCCGCTGAGCAAGGGTCGCTCACTAGCTCTATAGCCTCTTTCTCGAACATTTGTTCCACTGCTTGTGTTAAAGCAAGGCTCATGATGGGATCCCTGTACCTGGCCACCAACTCCCTCGGAGTCGTTGTCAACGGTGGTCTTTCCGTAAAAGGAATCAGATATCCTTTCCTTATAATCGAGAGGGACCAGTTGTCCGCTCCTCTCTTTGCCCAGGCTTCCGAGAATCTTAGAAGTCTGGCACTACTGGTGTTTGGAGGACTACTTCCCTACTTCTTAGCTCTGACAGAGCGTGAGAAGGATCTACCTCTCTTGAAAGGTCTATTACCTCTCGAGGTAGAGGCTCTAGAAGGGGGGCCCCCTCGAAAGGGCTCCTGTCTAGCTGGAGTCTCCTTCTTCGTCTTCGTCTGGAAGGAGGTCCTTAGGCTTCCGTGCCGACTGCGCGAGCATGTCCTGAGTCGCCTTCGCAGAGATAGATCCTGAGATGTCCTGGATTATCTTCTTCGGAAATAGCGAGGCGAGAGCTGCGAATACAGGAGAGAGGCTCTTTGGGCATGCGAAACAGACTTAGTCAGAAAAGAGCAGAAGACTGATCTCTTCTTAAGGATCCCTGCTCCAAATAGGGAGGCTATTTCGCTCGATCCATCTCTAACTGCTTTGTCAATGCACGTTAGAACACTGTTGAGATCTTCTGGCGAAATAGCATCCGGGGTTCTGAGTCTTCTTAGCCAAGACCCCCAAAGACCAGTCAAGGAAGTTGAAGACTTCCAAGACTCTAAACATTCCTTTCAGCAGGTGGTCAAGCTCGTTCATAGCCCAGGTAGTCTTAGCAGACAAAAGAGCCGAGCGACGTGCTGCATCTACCAGAGAAGAGAAGTCCGCATCCGCCGATGAAGGAAGACCCAGACCTAGGGGTTCTCCAGACTCGTACCAAAATCCAAGTCTGCCCGTAAGCTTGGAAGGAGGGGAAAGAAAACACAGTCTTCCCTTTCTCTTCTTAGAAGCAGCCAATCACCAAAACCTCTCAAAGCCTTCTTCATTGAGATGGTTGGCTTCATCCTCACACAAGAGGAAACTTTCGTCTTCTTCGAAGTCGAGAATAAAGAGAGAGGAGACGGAGGAGCAACAGGAGTAAGGGAGTCTCCAAACTCTTGAAGAAGGAGATCTGTAAGGATCTTATAGGACGAAAACTGACGAGTCCTTCACAAATCCTCTTCTGAAGGTTCAACTTCATCACTGAAGAACCCTCCGCTTCTTTACGAGGGCAGTTAGCCTTCTCAAAGAAAAAGCGCCTGTCCAGAGAGTGTCTAGTAGCAGACTGGCGCCTATCAGGGAAGCCAAAGTTTCTGGAGAGCTCCTCTCGAAAGAGTCCTTCCTACTCTGATGAGTGCGTGCTCTTTGCTCCTTAATCCTACTCCTAGAATTCCGGGCTTCCAAAGGGGAGCGCCTGCTAGAGAGGAGAGCCTACTATGCTCAAGGCGCTTCTCAGGATCCATGCGCCTGTTCAAAGGAGAGTGGCTGCCAGGCGAGCTGCGCCTACCATTAGGCGAACGCCTACTAGGCTCTTGGAGCCTACTTACAGGAGAGCGAAGCCCTGGAGAAGGTCGCCTACTAGGAGACCGGCATCTACCATGCTCCACAAACTTCGCTCGACTTGTGTGTCTCTTCAAAAGGTAGTCTCCAAGAAGACATATATCTTTCAGGCTCTACACGCCTGTCCTGAACCGAGCGGCTAAAGGAGAGCCGCGCCTATCAGAGAAAAGCGCCTATCCTCCGCACCGCGCTTGGAGCGGGAGAGCGTCTACTGGGGAGTAGCGCCTACTAGGCTCAAGGCGCCTAACAAAAGGCGAGATCCTGTCTCTTGACGAATCCATCAAAGAGTAGGCTCTCTTATCCGGAGAATGAAGGATCTTCGGAAAAGCGCGAGAAGACGAGGCTGTACGCCTGTCTTTAGACGAACGCCTACTAGGCGCTAGATCCCTTCCTATGGAGAGATGTAGTCACCAGGAGAAAGCTTCTTGGGCGATTGACGCCTGGAAGACGACAAGCCGCCTGCCGAGGGAGCGCCTCCTTCCATCCGCTGATAAAGGAGAGAGAACCGACTCTGACTGAGACGGTAACACAGGCGAAGGAATCCTAGACTTCTTGACAGGGAGAGAGACGTCTTTCCGACGCGTTCCTCCTGCCAAGGAGCCCGCCAGCGCCGAAATCTGCGCTTGCAGTCCAGCAAGAATTCGAGCTGGAGATCTTGCAAAATCCTCCACCGAGAAGAGGCTCGAAGCCTACTATAGGCGAGAACTCCTGCTCCATCCTGGGTTTCTTGATCTCTACTTCCGGCTCTTCTGGAAAAACTTCCGGGCTGGAAGGAAAGGCGCCAGGAGCCTTCCAGGCTCTCTTCATCGGTCGCGAAGAATCCAAGGCGCTCCATCCTCTTCTAGGCGAAGGTGAGGAAGAAGAAGAGAAGCATTGGCGCAATACCTCCTTCTTCGCGCGAACAAGGCAGCCTGGGTACGAGCATCAGGATCTACCGAGGGGACGCCTGATCGGTGGGAGTTCTCCCTAACCTTCCTGCGGCTGTTGACTTTCCTCCTCACTGGGACTGGGAGTCTGGAAGAGGTCTAGGCCTGGAAGCATTAAGGAGCCGATCAGACGCACCCTCCACTGCACTGGGGTCACTGCACAATTCACCTTCACTACTCTTACCTTGCAACGAACGAATCTACTTTTCCATGCTAAGGATCGTGGCTCTCATGTTGCCACTTCCGTAGTCGTATCCTTAGGTTCGATGCAGGGCGCAGGAGCTGAAACTGGAGAAGGTTCTAATGCTACAACAGGATTTTCTTCTACCTCGCTAATACGAGACTTACTAGAACTCCTAGACGAAGCCTTTCTCACCCTGTCTTTCTCTAACTTCCTCGTAGGAAGAAAGAGCCTTCCATTCACCCTCATCCAACTTCTCACACTCATTACACGGTTTTAACAAAAGAACATTCTTTCCCTCTACATTTTAAAGCAAAAATGTGTGAGGATCTCCGTAGCTTTCGGTAGTCTCACCTTGCATTCATCCATAGAGCACACCCTAAACATAGAAGATTTCTTAACCTCTAACTCAGACATCTCGAAATCAAAGAAAAGTCCAAATCAATATCCAAAAACAATCCACAAATGCGTATGCCAAGCCAACAAGATCAGGTACTTCACCGAAAGTCAGTCCAAATAAATCCACGGCAACGAGAATCGAATAAAGCTGTCAGGAGGTAACAACCACAGGTGTAGTCGTCACCGGCGACAGAAAATTCTGCTGGAAAGGGAGATTGGTTCTTACAGCCGCCACCCAGCGGCGGGTAAGGTAGATCACCTGACCTACCTGTCGCGTGTGCCGCGAGTTTTGAATTCTGTCGTGACGTCAGAGACGTATAGCTAAGTATATATCTGACAGGAAAGTTCATGTACAAAAATATGTTGTAGGTATAAATAAAACCTTGGTTCCTACCTGATAGGTGGTAGACTTCGTGGGTGTTTGCCCAGTAGTCTGCATCACCTCAAGAAACTTTAGCGAGATATATGATCTATGGCCAAGAGTTCTTGTGGGTCTGCCGATGGGGTCTTATCCGCTTACTCGGCAGAGCCTGAAAGGACTTTGTCAATGGGTGCTGATCCACTTATATGACAATACACCTTATGAAGGAGCACACAACCAATCCCGACCACCTGATCCTAACCATATGTTAGAACTAAGGATTGTTCCGAGTTATCCCCGAACTCGTCACAACAACCGTAACTCAAAACCACTACGCACACATACATAATTTCTAAAAAAAAAATTATACTCATCTAATTAGATATGACAAGATTCTCTTACTGAACAACATAGACGGCCGCCCGTGCTAAACCAAGTCCTCCATTGGTTCGAAGAGACTCCAGACCATATCCAAAACAGAAGAAAAGTAATATACTTTTAAGGATTGGTGTCGGCTCCCGTACCCAGAATCGTATCCGCCGATACGAAAGGACCTGAGAAAAAACACTTCTCATATGTCACACGAACTCTTTCAAGTAATGAGATGCAAATACTGAGTTGCATCTCCAAAATGTCGTATCTATGATGTTTTTAAGCGACATATTCTTATGAAACGAGAGAGACGTCGCTACTGCTCTCACTTCATGAGCTTTAACTCTCAACAGTCGTAAACTGTTCGTCAGAACAGACCTTATGCGCGTCTGTAATGACGTTCCTCACAAAGAATGCCAGAGCATTCTTGGACATCAGTCTTGTGGGGTTTTTACCGCGCACCAAAGACCTTGTCTAGAGCCTCCCATCTGATGCTTTCTCTGAATGTAAAACTTTAGAGCTCTTACAGGGCATAGAGATCTTTCTGCTTCTCTTCCTACGAGACTCGATATGCCTTTGACTTCAAATGACTTAGGCCAGGGATTCGAGGGATTCTCATTCTTAGCTAAAAACAGTGTCTTAAACGAGCAAATAGCTGAGTCTCCCTTGGAACCTACTTTATCTTGCAGAGCATGCAATTCACTAACTCTCTTTTGCCGTAGCTAAAGATAATAGGAATAGGCATTTTTCTGGTGATGGTCTCGAAACGAAGCCAGATGAGGAGGTTCGAATCTTTCAGATGAAAGAAACTTGAGGACCACGTCTAGGTTCCAGTTCGAGGGACCGGTTCCTTCCTTCGACTTTGAAGTCTCAAATGACCTTATGAGATCGTGGAGATCTTTATTATCTGCCAGATCTAATCCTCTATTCCTGAAGACAGCCGAGAGCATACTTCTGTATCCCTTTATTGTGGATACAGCTAGATGAGATTGCTCTCTCAGGAAGAGAAAGGAAATCAGCTAATTTCCGCTATAGAGGTAGTGGAGGAGGACAACTTCTTAGATCTACACCACCTTCTAAAAACCTCCCCACTTCGATTGATATACTTTCGTAGTGGAGGTTCTGCGCGCTCTCGCGATCGCGCTTGCCACTTCGCGAGAAAACCCTCTCGCTCTGACGAGTCTTTCGATAGTCGAAAGGCAGTCAGAGCGAGAGCGGGAGGTTTTGATGGTACCTCTTGAAGTGTGGTTGTCTGAGAAGATCCGTCCTTCTTGGTAGGGATCTTGGAAAGTCTACGATCCACTCTACCTACCTCCGTGAACCAATCTTGGGCCGGCCAAAAGGGGGCTATCAATGTCATTCCTCGTCTCCTTTGACGCCACAAACTTTTTCATTACTAATCCCAGGATTTTGAATGGAGGAAAAGCATATACGTCTACTCGAGACCAATCTAGCAGGAAGGCGTCTACCATAAGAGCTCTTGGATCTTCCGCGACCGAGCAAAAGACTGCCAGCCTTTTGGAAATGAATGTGGCGAAGAGATCCACATGAGGTGTCCCCCCACAGAGACCAGAGATCTTGACACACTTCCTCGTGTAGGGTCCACTCTGTATGAAGGACCTGGTTCCTCCTGCTGAGTCTGTCCACCCTCACATTCTTTACTCCCTGCACGAACCTTGTCAGAAGGGAGATGTTCCGTGAGACGTCCAAAGCAAAAGGTCTCTCGTCAGTTCGTAAAGGAACGAGGAGTGAGTCCCTCCCTGTTTTCGAATGTAGGCAAGTGCGGTGGTGTTGTCCACGTTTACTTGCACTACTTTGTTCGACACCAGAGGTTCTAGACTCTTCAAAGCCAGATGCACGGCGAAGAGCTCTTTGCAGTTTTATGTGCCAAGTCACCTGTGCTGGTTCCCAGGTGCCTGACACCTCCTTCGAGCCTAATGTTGCTCCCCAACCTTTCTCGACGCGTCGGAGTACAACACTAGGTCGGGTTTCTGTGTCCTTAGAGAGATCCCTTTGTTCTCTTCCAGAGGGGGCAACCACCATTCCAGGTGCGATCTTATCTCCACTGGAATGGGAAAGAAAGTCCTCCGAAAGTTGTCCAGTTTTCCAACTCCAAGACTTCTTGAGGAAGAATTGAAGCGGACGTTAAATGAGTCAGTCCTCAGTAGGAAGAACTGTTCGACCCGCGTAAATGAAGTCTTCCTAGTAGGAAGAACTGTTCGAGCGAGGAAAGGGTCCCTATACGGCTCAACCATTCCCTCGCCGACGTATGTTCCTTCCTTAAGAAGAGAGAGACTATCCGCAAACCTTTTGCGATTCTCTCTTGCGAAGGAAATACTCGAAAACCCCGAGAATCCATCCGAATCCCCAGATAGACTAAGTCCTGTCTGGGGGTCAGCTGCGACTTCTCGAGGTTCACGAGCAATCCCAACGCTTTGATCAGATCTAAAGTTAACTTCAGGTCCTCCAAGCACTGTCTCTCTATCTGGCCCTGATGAGCCAGTCGTCCAGATACAGAGAGATATTTACTCCTTTGAGGTGAAGAAACCTCGCCACATTCTTCATCAGGCTTGTGAAGACCTGAGGAGCTGTGGACAGGCCGAAACACAAGGCTCTGAACTGAAAGATCCTTCCCCCGTCATGAAACGGAGGTACTTCTTCGATGAAGGGTGGATCGGGACGTGAAAGTAGGCGTCCTGGAGATCTAGAGACACCATCCAATCTCCTTGTCTTAAAGACGCCAGACTGAAGCAGAAGTCTCCATGGAGAACTTCTCCTTCAGAACAAATTTGTTCAGAGAGCTGACGTCCAGTACTGGTCTCCAGCCTCCCGAGGCTTTCGCAACCAGAAAAAGGTGATTGTAAAACCCCAGGGGAGTTTTGATCTAGTACTAGTTCTATCGCTCTCTCCCTCATTTGTTCCACCATCGATCGAAGACGTATCCCTCAGCACAGGATCCTTGTACTTGGCTGTTAGTTCCCTTGGTATTGACGTTTAGGGAGGAGTGTTCAGGAAAGGGATACGATATCCCTTCCTTATTATAGCCAACGATGACGCGTCCGCGTTTATCAGTGGTCCAGGCCTCCACAAATCCCAGGAGCCTGGCACCTACTGGTGCTTGGAGGAGAGAAGCTTCATTTTCCCTTTTTTAAAGGGACGAAAGGCAGACCTACCTCTCTTCTCCGGAGCCTTCCTTCTTGCGGGAGGTCTGGAGGTCGGACCACCTCGAAAGGGCCTGAACCGATGTACTCGGTCCTTTCTTGTCAGATGTAGAAGCAGGCTTCTTCTTCCTTGCTGACTGCGTCAGAAGATCCTGAGTCGCCTTCTCAGTCAATGAATGAGCAATGTCCTTCACCAACTGAGAAGGGAACAAAAAGTCAGACAAAGGCGAATACAGCAGCGCTGCCCTCTGAGCGTGGGAGACTGCCTTGGTTAAAAAGGCACCATATACCGTCCTCTTCTTTAGAAGACCTGCTCCAAACAAAGAGGAGATTTCAAAAGAGCCATCCTGTACCGCTTTTTGTCTATACAAGACAATATGCACAAAGGGCTTCCGGTTCGATTCCTTCCGAATCATGGGCTTTCTTGGACATCACCCCAAGGGACCAATCTAAGAAGTTGAAAACTTCCAATACATGAAAGAGTCCCTTGAGGAGATGGTCCAGTTCAGAAATGCCCCACGTAATCCGTGCCGAGTTGAGACCTTGTCGACGTGAAGCGTCAACTAAGGTCGAAAAGTTCCTGCTTCTGACCGTAGAACGGGAGAGCCAATACCCATATTCTCTCCCGTCTGATACCAAATGCCTCTTTTACCAGCTAGTCTCGCTGGAGGCATGCAGAAGACCGTTCTTACTAAGTCTTTCTTAGACTTCATCCACGAGTCTAAGGATTGTAGAGCCCTCTTCATTGAAATGGTGGGCTTCATTTTGAGAAAAGACGAGACTTCTTCGTCTTAGCACTCGAAAACAGAGAGCGCGGAGAAGGAGGAGCGGCAGAAGTCAATTCGTCTCCATACTCCTCTAGAAGCAAGGCAGTCAAAACTTTATAGTTCGACAGTCCTTCTCTTCCTTGATATTCTTCATCCGAGTTTCCTTCCAACTCGGGATCTAAATGAGTCTCCGCTCCCCTTTCTGTACGTTCCTCCTCTGGAGGAGACAAACTCCTAATAGGAGAGGGGCTAAGGGAATGATATTCTTTCCTCTTCCCCGCTTTAATAGCCTTGGAAGGCGCCAAAAGCTCAGGCTTCTCTCGATAAATAGAAGACGCTTCCCGCTTGGATGACGCTTCTCGTCCGCCAAGCGTCCTGGCTGACGCCTCCCGCTTACTTGGCTGCTGACGTCCGGATGACGCCTCGCGCCTGGAAGACGCTCCGCTCTCAAAAGGTGTCCTACTTGGCGCCAAAATATTGGTTGGAGCTTCACGTCTACCAACAGCTTTCAAAGACGCTTCATGTCTAAAAGACGTCTCACGTCTCTCTGGCGTTATGTAACTTTCGTAAGCAACCGATCTCGCTCTCGAACCCGAAGCTTCTGTAATAGGTTTTTAGAAGCTTCACGTCTGCATGACGCTTCTCGCTTAGCAGGGGAGAGAGGACGAGACTTCTTGATTGGAAGCGAAACGTCCTTCCTACGAGGCGCTAAAACTCCCACTAGAGAGGTCAGTTGCTCTTGAACTGCCATAATAATTCTCCTTGAAGCTTCTCCCACGTCAACTGCATGACGCCTTTCGTCATCACTCGGGGGAGAAGTAGGAAAGGGTACTTCTGCGTACTCGTCGGGTGACGCTGACGCCACCTTCACCTTCTTAATAGAAGAGGGAGCGTCATCTGAGAAACGCTCTGGGCTCGAATCAATTTCGGGTTCTTTCATATGACGCTTCAGAGGTCTCGATAAATTCGACTCCTTCCACCCTTGTTTAGGTGAGGGAGAGGGAGAGGATGAGAAACACTCACGAAGGACGCTTTTTCTAGAGCGCCCTTGAGCAGCCTGCCACGAAACAGAGCTAGCTGAAGGGACGTCTGACCGTTGGGGATTCCCCACGACCTCCTTAAGGCTTTCGACTTTCCTTCTCCTCTGGGCATGGGAGCTTGGAAGAGGTCTAGGCCTGGGAGCGTCGCAGGGACGATCAAACGCCCCCTCCCACAACACTGGAGAACTCACTTCACTGTAATGCTCACTTTCACTAGCCTTACCTTGTAAGTCCGCCATTTTGGACTTCATGTCTCGAATCGTAGCTTTCAGATCGGCGATTTCCGAGGCCGATTCCGAAAGTACACTTTGTGAATGAGAAACATAGAGAATCTAAATCAGTAGGATTAGAATTATCAGTAAAAGGCTCAATAGGCCTTGAACTCACACCTTTCAGACGTCTAACCCTATCCCTCTCTAACTTCTTCAAATAAGAAGTTAAAGTCTTCCACTCTTCTGCATTTAATCCCTCGCATTCATTACAAGTATTATTAGCAGAACACTGAAACCCCTACATTTACGGCATACCGTGTTGAGGATCAACCGAAGCTTTCGGTATCCTCACCCTGCAGCCTACATTCACACACATTTTCACACTCACATTTTGGAATCAGACAATACTGAGAAAATCCAAAAAAGCAATTCCCAAAAACAGTCCACAGTAGCGAATGCCAAAAACACGATCCAGATACGTACCAAAAACCAAAAAAGCCGAGAAACGATGATCAAAGGATGAAATAAGAATCTAAGTCAGGAGGTAATAGCAACAATGTTTGATACACCGGCGACAGAGAAAATATGATAGAAAACGGGGATGGTTCCTAGTCCTGCCGCCCAGGGCAGGCCGGTAGATCACCTGACCTACCTGTAGCGAGTGGCGCGAAATTTGAATTTCTGTCGGGGACGACGGAGTCTTAGCTATGTATATATCTGACAGGTAAGTTGATTGTATGAAAATACAAATTAACAAGAATTTATGATCTGTTCAGACGCCGTATACTTACCTTGAACTACTATCATAGGAGACTTACTCCTTAGAAGAGGGGAGGTGAAGCCTGGGAGAAGGTCCGGGGGCCGCGCTCGTGGAAACCCAGCCCTACTCACAGAGACACATGGCGCTGGGCTGGGAGGCCCTACCCAGTCCTGGCACTGAGGGAGGAGGAATAACCTCTAGGAGCATCATGTAGTGCAATGGTTTGTACTACTAAGTTTATGTGAAACCCTTGGGCTTACCTGAAGATTCACTGGGTCCTGAGACATACACTGAAGGCCCAGGGAGGATGGGGGGAGGGGGGAAGGTTGGTAAGGGACTACAATTTCACCACCACTCATACCCTAACGTTCCTATCCTCGGTGGGGGGCTAGATCCTCTGCTGCCCAACCACCACTGGACCAATCTCGAAGGAATCTTAGAGATTTCCAGGTACAGTCCTTAAGGTAATGGGCCGTAAAGGTGGACTGCCTGTTACACACACCGGCCCTTAGGACTTGACTGACCGCCAAGTTCTTAGAGAACAACAGAGAAGTCCCAACACCCCTGATGTCATGGGGCTTGGCACCTTGTGGGGGGGAAAGTCCCGCCCTTTTGTAGGCCCTCCTGATGGTCTCCCTCAACCAGAAGGAGATGGTGTTTTTAGAGACTGCCTTCTTCTCTCGGCCTATGGTAACGAACGGGTTCTTAATCCCTGGCCTAAACCAGGCTGTCCTACTGAGGTATTTCCTCACCGCCCAGACCAGGCACAAGAGGAGGTCCCTGGGGTCTTCCGACCTCGGTAAGGCCGGGATCGAGAATTCCGAGACCCTATCGTCCAAACCGAGGGGTTCTGGGTCTTAGCCACAAAGGAGGGCACATACCGAAAGGTGAGGTCCTTCCACCCTTTCGAGTGTAAGACTTCGTACGAAAGTCCATGCAGTTCCCCTTCCCTTTTGGAGGAGGCTAAGGCCAGCAGGAAAACTGTCTTGAGTGTCAGCTCTCTATCTAGGATGTCCTTGAGAGGCTCAAATGGCAGCTTCCTAAGGGCGTCTAGAACCCTTGCAATGTCCCACTGCAGGGCCCTCACAGTGCTGGGAGGGGACTCTTGCTCGAAGCTCATAATGAGCATTGACAGGTGCCTGGAGTTCCCCAGATCTAACCCCTTCAGGAGAAAGACTTGTCCCAGTGCGGCCATGACTCCCTTCACGGCAGCAATAGAGAGGCCTTTGTCGAGCCTCAGGTGCACCAGGAACTACGCCCCCACCCCGTCCTCCCCTTACTTGACATATGGCTCCCTGGTGGTTACATATCCCACACCTTCTACCATTATTCAAATGTGGCAGTTGTTTAGGTTTCTTGGCCCCAAACCAAAACTTTGAAGATTGTTCAGTTGAAGTAGACTATGGCAGCTGATGTTTTTTTATGTCATTTTACTTACCTTACAAGAGTTTAAGGTAATATTTTGCTGGTCGACTGTAACTAATCTGTTATTTACCATTGAACTCTGTACATCAGTACATCGCACCCATTGTACCATCATGTAGTCTTCAAAGGTAAATTAAGGTTTAATTACAGTTGGACGAATAAATACTATTGCTTTAAATTCTCGTACAGTAATCAAAATAACACAGGAAAATGTCAACTGCCATGATTTACTTCACCGCAGAATGCGGGCTTAGAATTTCCTTCTAAGATTGCCTTCCTTTAAGGGGGGGGGGGGGGGGGTATGGCCCCCCCCCCCCGGTCAGGTAGCACGTTCTACTAGGTTAGGTTAGGTTGGTTAGGTTAGTATCAAAACATGTTATTGTTATAATACAATTAAGTTTGTTCATACTTACCTGGCAGATATATATATAGCTGTATTCTCCGAAGTCCGACAGAATTTCAAAACTCGCGGCACACGCAGTGGGCGGCCAGGTGGTAGTACCCATTCCCGCCGCTGGGAGGCGGATATCAGGAACTATTCCCATTTTCTATTCATATTTTATCAGTGCCACTGTCTCCTGAGGGGAGGTGGGTGGGCACTTTAATTATATATATCTGCCAGGTAAGTATGAACAAACTTAATTGTATTATAACTATAACATTTTGTTCATGAAAACTTACCTGACAGATATATATATAGCTGAATCCCACCTTCGGAGGTGGGAAGAGACAGAATAGGATTTTAGGGAAACTAAATTAAGTCGATGATATACATCTTTGTTCCTCACCTGTTTAGCATAGCCGACTTGTGATTACTGTCACCAAGTCTGCTTCTGCGTTACTAGAGTTGCCAGCGAGGTAGAGACCTGTAATGCTGGTGCGCTCTAGATGATCTGTCAACGGGGGCGTGACCACAATGTGACTAGACCATATGACCATACTTCTGAGGGCAACGAAGCTAAAAACCACCACCTGACCCTAACCTATCAAAGTTAGTTCCATAACTTCTAGGCTAAAAAAAAGGAACGCGTCTCAAGCGACCAACCCTTCAAGTTAAAAGCACACCTATCCCTTTTCTATAGGATAGGATTCGTGTTGCTTGCTGCCAATAATATCTACGGATATGTATGGTCCTAGCGACTTACAGATCTCAAATGTCGTCTTCACATCCCGTCGGGAGTGTGAAGCGAACACAGAGTTGCTTCGCTAAAGCGTGGCACTCAGGATGTTACTGAGTGTCATGCCCTGTTGAAATGCTTCCGAGGCCGCGCCCTCACCTCTTGAGCATTCATATTAAGAAAAAATCTCAAATCTTTATGCAAACATAATGAATGAGACTTCTTAAAAGAACTCCTTGACTATAATGCCAGGGTGTTCTTGGACATGAACTAGTCTGGTCTTTTACGGAACACCGCAGATTGTCCGTTGACCTCGACTTACTAGTTTTATCAAGATAAAACTTGAGAGACCCGACAGGGCACAGGACTCTCTAATGCCCTTGCCCAATAATTTGTGCCATACCCTTGGTCTCCAAGCCTTCGGGTCAAGGGTTTAGACAGGTTTTTCGTTCTTATCAAGAACGGAAGGCTTAGAGGACAGACCGCATTATGTCCTTTAAAGCTCAAAACCGTCTGATGATGGCTAAAAGCTCACTACCCTCTTTGCCGTGGCTAGAGCGGTTAGAATGTTAGCCTTTCTGGTCACGTGTATTAAGTTCGCAGAAAGGATAGGTTCGAAATGCTGCTGGCATCAGAAACTCAGACTACGTCTAAGTTCCATGCCGGAACCTGCGATCCAGAGAATTTCAAGATCTCCCCAGACCTCAAAGATCGTGAAGCTTTGTTGTTTGACAGAACCGAATCTCTGAGCCTAGAGGCCGTCAACAACATATTTGCATATTCTACAATAGTTAGGACTTCTATCTTATCTCATACTTCATACGGAAAGATAGAACCATAAAGAAATTCACAGAGGTCGAGTTGGAGGAACAGTCATTTCCCTTCACTATCTCCAGAAACGGCCCCGCTCCGATTGAACACTGAAAATAGGCAGCACTGCTTGCCTTGGCCAAGAGACTGCCATAATCTTGAATGATCTTATCGCTTCTACGATAGTCTGAACGCCTTCAGACTCAGAGAGGAGAGATATTAGATACTTCACTAGTGACGATGTTAGATTACCACCGATTCTCTCGGGAAGGGTCTTTGGACAATTCTCTGAATTACCTGACCCTCTGTGAATCCAACCTCTTAGAGGCCAACATGTGGCGACTAAAGCTAATCCTCTAGGATCACGAATAAGGGAACAACTTAAGAAGGAAGCTCCTTCGTCTTCAATATTACGAAAAACTTAACGAAGGACGCCCTCAGTCTCTCCTCACTTTCGACTACTTCTAAGTGAGGATTACTCAGACGTCAGTAGTTGTTGCCTTCGATCGAGAAGACCCGCACGGACGTGCACTAGTTTAAAAAACGAACCTCTTGAGGATCGTTACGTTCCGTGCCCAAGCCCATAACCAATTCTCTCTTCTTGAGCTATGAGAGAGCTGAGAAATTATCCGATGATGATTTGGGCCACTCGATCCAAACTCACCCTTCGAGGAACTGGAGCCGCCGACCAATTTGGCTTCCAATTCTTTCAGACAATGTGCCAGAACATCTGTTCCTCTGTTCGGATTGTCTGGAACACCCTCTCGCTATCACCCGAGGTGATCCTCAAGCCGTTGAGAGAAAATTAGAATTATTACAAGATCTTTGATGTTATTCCAATTTCTCGTGAGGAAAAATTGTAGAGGTCTGAATTGCTGTTTTATTCAGGGAAAACAAGCTTCTCCAGCGAGGAAATGGTCCCCAGCAAAACTCATCCATTCCCTCACTCAGCCTGCTTCCTTCCCTAAATAAGGCTGCGCTTTGCATAAGCAGGAGAGCATTATTATAGTGCTATGCCGCGGTAGATTCGTACAGAATTCTGTTACCGTGCGGTAAACGAACAAGTATAAGAGATATCTTGTTGAAATTTCTAAGTAAACGGAAGGCATGTTCATTCATGATTACTAGAAATTTCCTCAACCCGAGGCTAAAATCCATGATTGTAGGGCAGAGAGACGCAACCAACCGCGCATGACACCGAGCTAGCCGGTACTGCGTAGATCACAGTAACAGCAGCCTTGTTCATCGTCTCGCACTATCTGCCTGAGTTGCCAGCTACTCCTTTTACGAAGGGATAGGTATGAAATTATCGAGCAAAAGGAAACTCTCAAGCAGGCATATTTAAACGAAACAAAATTCGCTAAATACAGAATCTGAGTTGGTGTTGTTGTAACCATACCTGAATAGTTATTCTTACTCCGAAAACTCTTGGAAGGTTGAAGGGAGTGTCAAATAAATACATTAGAACAACAGTTCTTTCGGCTTCTATCCGCAGAGGTAAATACGATATGCGTATATGACTTGACCCATGCGTTAGCAAAATGACGCAAAGATAAACTACGTAAGTATTGTAGTAATTTGAACATCGAATTCTCTACTACATCTTTCCTCGACGAGGAAGAGAGAAAGAAAGGAAAAAAGACTGTCCACGTTCTAATGAATGAGACTTTTTAAAGAACTCCTTGACTCTTTGCCAAGACTCTTTAGCCAAGAAAAGGGAGTAATATTCGAATAGAGATCATCAAGAGAGAACCGAGGATCGAAAAGGACCGTTCAATGTTCTTATGATATTGGACGTAAGACTTCCTGGATCTAGTCTACAAGTCTTTTTCCTACTCCCCGGATGAGCCTCTGAAAATGAATGAGAGCTCTTCCGAAATTTGTTAATGAGTTTATCCGCTTAAACGAGGAAAACGTTAAAATCTATGTCAATGAGAACTACCCCATTTATGAGGGGTCCCCCACTTAAATGACAAAACGTTTAGTATCTTGACAATGGGGAAAACGTCCTTACTTGACAAAACTATTAGCACTTTGCTAATCGGGGAAAACCCTTTAACACGACCGAAAGTCACCCAGGAATCCGAGTATATAATCTTCCCGATTCTCAGAGAAATCGATGAAGAGGAAAGAGGGATCGAAGAAAAAATTTGGGTATGTCTCTCCGCTAACTCCGAATCCTTTTTAAAGATTTCTGTAAAGGAATGTCCTGTGGAGAGTCCTGAAAAAACCTCCTCTTGACGAGCGTTTATAAAGCGTCAAGCGTCCTAAGAAACGTCCTGAACAGCAAATAAAACGCCTTCTACAAGTCTTTTCTCTCGCAAAGCGTCCTGCCGAGCTTCCACCGAAGCGTCCTGGCGAATGTGCACAAAAGCGTCCTCATAAGCGTCCTGCCGAGCGTCCTCAAAAGCGTCCTGGAAAGCGTCCACAAAGGTCCTGCGTAGCTAAGAGCGTGTCTGAGCAGAGAACACCAAGTCTTCTGAACGACGTTTCAGAGAAGAACTCGTTGAGCGCCCTGATGCATGCAAGTCCCGCCAAGAGGCGTCCTGGCGAGCGACCTTGCCAACATCTCAATGTTATGACGAACCGCGTTTTGCGTATGAACGTTGAATATTTTCAAGGGACGTCCTCATGCGAGTCTGCATGGAGAGCCGCACGCTGCTCCTTGAAGTGTGTAAACACTAAAGGAAGACGTATGGCTTTTCGTCTTCAAGACGGGCCTTAAAGACCTTCATACCTTTTTACAAAGACAGTGGCCGCCTGTGCGACAACTTGCGTCTTAGTAATGCAAAAGAACATCTCCAGAAACGCACTCAGCAAAGGAACGCCGAGCGTCCGAAAGACACCCTCGCAAGGTGCTTGCCGAGCGTCCTGGAGAATGTCTCTACTTTAGGACGTCGAGCACCTCCAAAAGCTACCTCACGTCTAAAATGCCCTTCTTATGCCGAACCAGAGACATAAGTTGTTTGACTGTGCAAAGCAGCTTGCCGGACGGTCAACTTATCAGGCTTGCTTTTTCGAAGTAAAGCGAACGTTACATAACGTATACGGAGCGCCATGAGGAGGAGACGAAAACTGAGTTTGCTCCTCCAAAAGGTGGAATCAAGAATGGTCCTTGATTACCAAATTCTTTTGGAATGCTAGCGAGGTTGAAACAGCTCTAACTTCATGAGCGTTCACTCGCAGGAGGCTCAAATCACTCTTCTGGCAAGATGATGAGCCTCCTTAATAATGTATACATGATGTATAAATGAGCGTTCACTCGCAGGAGGCTCAAATCACTCTTCTGGCAAGATGAATGACCCTCCTTAATATGTCCCTTAGAAAAGAGCCCAGTGCATTCTTCGAAAAGGGTAAATGTGGCCTCTTTACTCTTCATCCTCTCGTGACGAGAGAGAGGCGTGAAGCGTCCTCTTCTCTAAAGCTTCTTTAGGGGGCGCGAGTCCTTCCGAGAGCCCCAACCCCTGTGTGGGAGGATGCCTCGGAGGACGAGAAACAATCCTTCAAGATTCGTGCACGTGCTCGATCTTCGGCAGCCTGGGAAGCGACAACAGGACCTGCCGAAAGGAAGCCAGATCAGCATGAAAAACCCGTAACCCTCCTTCGGCTTTTGACATGCCCTCTCCCTGGTTTTCTGGGAGTCCGACAGAGGTCTAGGCCTAGAGGCGTTATGGGGCCGATCTGACGTTCCCTCCTAACGAGAGAGAGGACGTGAAGCGTCCTCTTCTCTAAAGCTTCTTAGAGGGCGCGAGTCCTTCCGAGAGCTCCACCCTTGCGCGGGAGGTCGCCTCGGAGGACGAGAAGCAATCCTTCAAGATTCGTGCACGTGCACGATCTTTAGCAGGCCTGGGAAGCGTCAACAGGTTCTGCCGAAGGGTACCGCCAGATCGGTGTGGGGAGCCCCCGTAACCCTCTTGCGGCTTTCGACATGCCCTCTCCCTGAGTCCTGGGAGTCCGACAGAGGTCCAGGCCTAGAGGCATTATGGGGCCGATCTGACGCCCCCCTCCACAACACAAGGGGCACTACACTTCACAACCTGATTGGAGAGCGAGCACTTTAGTCTAAGATTACTTGATGTAATCCTCTAGCAGACACTTCTTCTAGGCCCGTAAGCCATACCACAGGGTTAGGCAAAATAAAATCTACAGGAGGTTAGAAGGTTCATTATTTCTAACTTCTGTTTACTGTGGAGGAAAACTCCTGATTCTAACACGCTCTAAAAATGCATACATGAATCCTACTTCTTCCGTAATCAGTCACACATTACACTAATTACATTGAACTTATGCAAAGAAAACATGTAAACGCCATATATACTAAGCGAGTGTCTACCGAAAGTTCCGGTAGCTTCACCTTACCCCAAGCAGACAACAAAGTCTGAAACTAGGCTAACTAGCTTCAGACATCAAATGCAATGAAAAATTTACGATAGCGTATGCCTAGCCACAAATCCAAGTCAATAATCGAAAGAATAATTAGGATACTTAAGCGGCTAATGAAGTTTCAAAATCCTAGGCGGAGGTCTGTAAACAGTTGTTTACCGACCGGCGACAGAAAAAAATATGAATAGAAAATGGGAATAGTTCCTGATATCCGCCTCCCAGCGGCGGGAATGGGTACTACCACCTGGCCGCCCACTGCGTGTGCCGCGAGTTTTGAAATTCTGTCGGACTTCGGAGAATACAGCTATATATATATCTGTCAGGTAAGTTTCATGAACAAAACATATTTTACGAAGAGCGTCATATACTTATTTTAGTTCGTATGGGGCTTTCATATATCACATTATGTTGACGAAACTTCAATCTTTTGAATGGTATGCTTAAAGTTTTAATTGTATTCTTGTTTCACCAATTAAATATCGAGCGAATAAGACCCAGCAAGCATGATGACAATGGATCGTCCATGATTGTTTACCTATTCTTTAGAATTACCACCCTTATTACTGAATTGGGTAATTCTAAGCCCCAATTCTGCGGTAATGTAGACTATGGCAGTTGACGTTTTCCTACATTATTTTACTTACGGAACAAGAACTTAAAGTAATATTTATTCGGAAGACTGTAATTAACCCCCAGGGGCCAGTACTAAACACGGCGAAACACATTGGACGCCCCAATCCCTAGTGGATGTCGTATTCGCTGTTACGTTTCTTGCAAGGTACGTAATTCTAAAGAACAGTTCCGCACGGACTGCAAGGAACGTAACAGCGGATACGATATCCACTAGGGATTGGGGCGTCCAATGTATTTCGCCGTGTTTAGTAATGGCCCCTGGGGGTTAATCACAGTCGTCCAAATAAATATTACTTTAAATTCTTGTTCAGTAAGTAAAATAACATAGGAAAACGTCAACTGCCATAGTCTACTTTACCGTGGAATGAGGGCTTAGAATTACCCTGGTATTTCTACAGAGGCAGTCCGCATGAACTGCAAGGAACGTAAACGCGGATACAACATCCACTAGGGATTAGGGCATCCAATGTATTTCGCCGTGTATAGTACTGGCTCGTGGGGGGTTAATTACAGTCGTCTGAATAAATATTACAGTAGTACCTCGAGATACGAAATATGAAGTATTTATGATAAAACAAAGTTTTATGAATACTTACCTGGCAGTTATATATATATAGCTATAGTCTCTTATCGGTCCGGCAGATTTTTCAAAACTCGCGGCAACCGCCGAGTGGTAGGTGTCCGGTTAGGTGGTTAACAACCCTTAGTGGTACTTGGAACCATTCCCATTTTCTATTCCACAGATCATCTCTTGCCCGACCTGTCTCCTGAGGGGAGGTGGGTGAAAGACAGCCAACATCGTTGGGGAAACAACTAAAAGTTGTAGGTTATAACCTTGATTCCTTACCTGCTAAGGTAGCTGACTTCAAAAGTTCCTGCCTCTTGAGTCGCTTTCCCTTAGGAGCGCCAGCCAGGATGAGACCTGCTATGCTGAAACCACTCAATAGAGTCTGTCAAACAGGGCGAGACCAACAACGTGACTAGACTTCTGCACTACCTATTCCCCTTTTAATTAACTGCAACCTTACTCAACCTAACCACCTAACCTTGAAGACTAGATATTTTTCCTATCTAGCTAGACTGAGGGTGCCGTCTCAACCAGACCACTCCTCAGACAACCATAAAAACACAAACCCCAATAAAGGTATGTCATACTAAAGTTAAGGTTGAGGGGAGGTAGTAACTCCTTCACCCAATAACGAAGACGTAGCTACGTATGGGCCCAAAGAATAACACTTCTCGTAATCTATTCTTACCTCTCTGAGGTAATGAGAAGCGAATACAGAGTTGCTCCTCCAAAATGTGGAGTCCATTATTTGTCTAACTGACATGTTCTTCTGGTATACCAATGACGTTGAAATAGCCCTCACCTCATGGGCCTTCACTTTTAAGAGACCGAAGTTCTCCTCCTCACATAAGAGGTGAGCTTCTCTAATTGTTTCCCTAAAGAAGAATGACACTGCATTCTTCGAGAGGAGCCTTTGAGGACCTTTAACGGAACACCATAAAGCACTGGATGGTCCTCTTAAATTCTTAGTCCATGACAAATATGTCCTGAGAGCTCTAACTGGGCAGAGGAGTCTCTCCTCCTCTTGACCCACTAAGTTTGTGAGGTTAGGAACCTCAAACGTCCTCGGCCAGGGTTTGGATGGGTTCTCATTCTTAGCGAGGAAGTCGAGCCTTAAAGAACATACAGCTCCGTCTTGACTGAAGCCTACCTGCTTCTCCATCGCCTGAATCTCGCTGACCCTTTTTGCTGTGGCAAGAGCCATCAGAAATAACGTTTTCTTAGTTAAATCTCTAAGGGTCAATTGCGAGATGGGTTCGGACTTCCTACCACAAATGAATTTCAAAACCACATCCAAATTCCAAGCCGGGGGTCTTATCGTGTGTTTAGTCGTTTCAAACGACTTCAAGAGATCCTTCAAATATGATATTGTTATGATACAATAAAGTTTTATGCATACTTACCTGGCAGGTATATATATAGCTGTATTTTCTGAAGTCCGACAGAATTTAAAAAAACTTCCGACACACGCAGTGGTCGGCCAGGTGGTTAGTACCTATTCCCGCCGCTGGGAGGCGGGTATCAGGAACCATTCCCCATTTTCTATTCATAATTTTTATTTCCACTGTCGCCTGAGGGGAGGTGGGTGGGTACTTTGAATATATATATATCTGCAGTTAAGTATGAACAAAACTTTATTGTATCATAACAATATCATTTTGCTCATGAACTTACCTGTCAGATATATATATATAGTTGAACCCCACCGTTGGAGGTGGGAAGGGACAGAATAGAAGGATTTTGGGACACAAATGCATGCAGATGATTTACATCTTGGTTCCACCTGTTAGCATAGCCGACTTCGTGATTACTGTCACCCAAGTCTGCTTTCTGCTTTACTAGAGTTGCCAGCGAGGTAGAGACCTATGAAGCTGTGCACTCCAGATGATCTGTCAACGGGGGCGTGACCACAATGTGACTAGACCATATTGACCATACCATGAGGGCTAAGAAGTAAAAATAAATATATATATATTATATATATCACACCTGACCAACCTAGCCAAAGTAATGTGTGTTAACTAAGGCTTCAGAGTTAAGAAGTCGCCGTTGTCAGCGACTCCACACTAAATTAAGAGCTCTTCCTAACCATTTTCTACAGGATAGGATGAGTAGTACTTCTTGCCCCAAGATTGTGTCTGCAGACACGTATGGCCCTAGCGAGCAGCAGATCTCATATGCCATCTTCACATCTCGCAGGGAGTGTGAAGTGAACCCAGAGTTGCTTCGCTAAAACATGGTACTCAGGATGTTGCTGAGTGCCATGCTCTGTTGAAATGCTTCCGAGGCCGCGCCCTCACCTCGTGAGCATTCAGATAAAAAGCTTTCAAATCTTTGTGCAAACACAATGAAGGAGCATTTTTTGAAAGAACTCCTTAACCCTAAAACCAGGGTGTACTTCGATATGGGCAAGTCTGGTCTTTTTCTGGAACACTGCAGATTGCCCGACTGACTTCGACTTTCTCTTGATTTTAAGTAGATAAAACTTGAGAGACCTGACAGGGCACAGGACTCTCTCTGGCTCCTGCCCACTAACTTGTGCATCCTTGCTTCCAAGATCCTGGCCCAAGGACAAAAAGGGTTTCCATTCTTAGGCCATAACGAAAGGCTTAGAGAGCACACCTCCTTGTGTTCTCTAAAGCCAAAACTTGTGACGATGGCTTAAAATCTCACTAACCCTCTTTGTCGTATCTAGGGTGGTTAGAAGAAGGCCTTCCTGATCACATACAAGAGTTAACAGGCAGGAGAGGTTCGAATGCTTTGACATCACGAACTTCAGACTACGTCTAAGTTCCATATTGAAAGCTTCGATCCGGAAATGCACAGTTCTGTACTAAAGTCAGGTGAACGACCAGTTGACCAGTCAGACGAATCAAGGACAGCAAGGCTGTACCCTGAAAAGACCAAAAGGCACTATTCTTAGCTGAAGGATGAGTGTCTGGACTGCCTGGGCGATTCAATCTAAGCAAACCTTGGGGGTGTATCAACGCAACCCAACGTCGTCCGCAATCGACTTCGTCAATAAGAAACTCAGGGCTACTATATGTCGCCTGATCTCGCACGAGTGTCTGACTCCGAGAAAACAGGCGAGGCAAAAAGTAGATGGTGAGCTAGAATCGAGATTCCACAGACCTCAATGATCGTGAAGGTCTTTGTTGTTTGACAGATGCAAATCTGTCAAACAACATTCTCTGTTGTCTGTTCGCACTGGCAGAATTTTCAAAACTCTCGGCAACCGCTAGACCACTGGTAGTTCAGGTGATCTCCCCACCGTTCCCGTGGCGCTGGTACTTGGAACTATTCCCGTTTTCCTCAGATTTTCTCTGAACCCTGTCTCCTGAGGGGAGGAGGGTGGGAATTTAATTATATATACCTGCCAGGTAAGTATGCATAAAACTTTATTGTATCATAAACAATATCATTTTTATGCATGACACTTACCTGGCAGGTATAATATATAGCTGATTGACACATTTGGAGGTGGGTCCACAGACAGCAACATCGTCATAATTCAAAAATTAACTAATTTTTAAATTAGTTATTAAGTTCCTTACTGCTAAGGTAGCTGACTTCGTAGTCCTGCCTCTTAGCCTGCTAAACCTTAGTAGCTCTCAACTAGGATGTGACCTGTTTGTTGAGAAAAGCTAATAACAAGGGTCTGACAACTGGACGGGGACCAATTTGTGACAGGAAAACCCTAGCCCTCTCTTACCAGGGGCATTCATGCTAGGATAAGTTAGACCACCTGAACCACACACAAAGCTAACGTAACACATTACACTTCACATACTGAAGAGGAAATAACCCTCTCAGACAACCATAAAAAAGAACACCACTTAATTAAAATACCTAGCATGTTAGTAATCTATCGTTGCTGCCGTCGATCGAGACGATTCGTACGGACTTTTGCAATCCTGTAACGAACCTCTAGATGATCGTTACATTCTACGCCTGTTGTTATAATAGGCTCTTTCTCTGTAAACTCGAGCAGGGACCGAGAGAAGATACTTCTTAAGATATGAGAGAGCTGTGGAATATCAGAGTTGATGTGGACCACTGGTTCCAAAAAAAACTCGTTTCGAGGACTGGAGGGACTACCGAATTGCATTTACTTCTTTCAGATTAAGATCCAGGACATCTGAAACACTATCCAGATGTCCGGCACCTTCTTTCTATCATGACGCACTGAGAGTGTTCAGATATTCCTAGATCTTGAATAATATTTCAGTTTTCCGGTAGGAAAAAACTGTGGTCTGATTGCAGTCATTCGGGGAAACAAACTTCTTCAGGAAGGAAATGGTCCCCCAGCAAGCTCATCCATTCCTCCCCGAGTATGCTTACTTCCCTATAAGGCTGCGCTTTGCCTAGCAGGAGAGCATATAAAAGTGCAATGTTGCGGTAGACTCGTAGTTCTATACCGTGCGGTAACGAGCACCGAAAGGATTAAGAGATAACTCTGTTGAACATAGTAAGGCAAAACTAATGCAACGTTTATTCATTCACGTAAGAAATCCCCTCAATCTTCGGCTAAAGTCCGTGATTGTAGGACAGAGATACAGTTAGTCAAGTCAATCCCGCAGGAGAGACGTAACCGCCAGCACAGAGATACGGTTAGTCAGTCAATCCCGCAGGAGAGAGACGTAACCTACAGCGCATGACAGCGCCACGTCTGTTACTGGTGGCTCGGTTGGAACTTGGACAGTCAGACAGCAGCAGCAGCCGCAGCTTACGAACGTCGTCTCTTAACTTTATGTCTGGGTTGCCAGCTACCCTATTCTACGAAGAAATAGGTCCGTTATTTTTTGAACAAAAGAGACTCTCAAGCTGTATATTTAAGCGAAACAGAAAACGCTAAATATATAGATGCGTTTTTGTGTCGTCAGAACACTACCATACACGGTAAAAGATAAATCGGAAAAAGCTCCTGGAAGGCTGCAGGGAGTGACGATTAAATGTCCTTAAAATAGTAGACAATAGACCTCTCGGTTGCCATCCGAAGAGGTAACTACAGCAAGCGTGTAGACTTGAACCAACCAGTAGTAAATAACGCAAGGCAAAAAATTTTTATTATATCACAATAAAGTTTGTTCATACTTACCTGGCAGACATATATATAGCTGAATTCGGAAATACAGCTACATACATATCTGACAGGCAAGTTTCATGACAAAACTTAGAGAATCGAAGCAGACATCTCAAGATTCTTAAGATACTGGACATAAGCGTTCATTGACGTAGTCTACAAGTCTATTTCTTGTACGAGTCTGCGAATGAGGAAGGAGAGCTCTTCCGAACCTTGTCCTTATTCGCTTACGCAATATCAAGTTAATGAGATGTTTGTCAATGAGAACTAACCCATTAACGGTACAGAGAGATATTTTGTCAATGAGGGGAGACCCACTTACTTGACAAAACGATAGTATATTGTCAATGGGGGAAAGTCACTGAATTGACAAAACGTAATCCAGGAAGTCGAGCCTTTTATTTTTCGATTCCCGTCTCAAACAAGGGGAAGGGACAAGAATCCTGTTAAAAGACTGGGCTTACGGTAGGTAGAACGACGATGCTCAATCGGCATGGAAGTCTCGACTAGAAACTAACAAAATCTATCATCTGAAAACCCTTTCAGATGGTCTAAAAAGCTTTAAATTTATTGGCAGTATGGCAAAGGAAGTCTTGTCTTGCGCTTTCCTGAAGAGCGTCCTTTTGATGAGTGCCTTTGCAAGAATCCTACTGAACGTTTGCCGAAAATCCTGACGTTCAGGACGTCGAGCCTTTGCATAACCCGTACTGTCTTATCTCAAAGTCTTGACTGAGGTAGAGAAAACGAGATCTTCCCTTGAGCTTTCCTTAACTCCATCCACCTTTGCGAAAAGCAATATAATATTGACAGAGACCTCTTGAATTCACGAAAACCCGAGGTCTTGCTGGGTTTCGAAGACGAAGTTCTGTTCACTTTCTTGAGGCTCAATCTTAAACAAGAGCTTGAAGAGTTCAACAGAAAACGTTCTGGTGCGCGCTCGGCGTCCACTGGCTGACGCTCGAACGTCCTGGTGCGCGCTCGGCGTCCGGCTGACGAGGACGCTCGGCGTCCTACTGGCGAGGACGCTCGGCGTCCTGGTGCGCGCTCGGCGGCCACTGGCGAGGACGCTCGGCGTCCACTGGTGAGTGCGTCCCATCCGAGCGTCCTGTTCAAGCCGATCGTCCAAATAAGCGTGCAGAAAAGCGTCACGCTCCTGACAGGCGTCAAAACAAGCGAGAGAAACTGCTCTTTTTCCTATTTCTTTGGTGGAAAGAAGTACACGATCAGGCAACTTTCGCCTTCTACTTCTCACTGAAACACATAAACGAGGGAGAAGGGACGTGAAGCGTCCTCTTCTATAAAGCTTCTTAGAGGGCGCGAGTCCTTCCGAGAGCTCCAACCCTTGTGCGGGAGGACGCCTCGAGGACGAGAAGCAATCCTTCAGGATTCGTGCATGTGCACGCACTTTGGCAGTCTGGGTATTTTCATCAGAAACTGCCGAAGGCACGCCAGATCGGTGGGGGTTCCCTGTAACCCTCCTTCGGCTTTCGAAACTGCCCTCTCCCTTGTTCTGGGAGTTCGACAGAGGTCTAGACCTAGAGGCGTTTATAAGGCCGATCTGACGCACCCTCCACTACACAAGGGGCACTGTCACTGCACTTAGCCACTTCAACTATTGCTCTCTAAAGCAAACACTTTCGATTCTAAGTTACGAATCGAAATAGTATAAGAGAAAGGGCAATAACCTCTACAGACACTGTTTTAGGGCCCGAAGGCAACATTACAGGGTTAGGCGTAACAAAAACAGAAGTAGAACTCTTCACAACAATGAAGGAGAGCGATCACCTCTCGCAGACATAGTCATAACCCGTAGGCCATACTACAGCGTTAGCAAAATAAAGTCTACCGGAAGGTTAGCAGTATCACTACCCTGACTTTCGTAATTGATTAATAGCGTACATACTAAACAAACTTTTTCCTTACGGAATTAGACACGTTTACTGATTAATTGCGTACATACGAATCATACTTTTTCCTTACGGAAATAGACATGTTTACTGATTAATTGCGCCCCCCAAGTGCGGAACTACCGAAGCTTTCGGTAGCCACACCCTATCTTTGCAGACAACACCCTCTGAAACTAGCCTAACTAGATTCAGATATCTTATGCAAAAATGAATCAAATTCAAATCAATTTAAGATAGCGTATGCCTAGCCACAAATCCAAGTAAATAAATTAAAAGACAATTAGGATACTTAGCGGCAAATGAAGTTTCCAAAATCCTAAGCCGGAGGTACTGAAAACAGGTGTTTTCAGTACCGGCGACAGAAAATTTATGAATAGAAAATGGGAATGGTTCCTGATACCCGCCTCCCAGCGGCGGGAATAGGTACTAACCACCTGGCCGACCACTGCGTGTGTCGGAAGTTTTTTTAAATTCTGTCGGACTTCAGAAAATACAGCTATATATATACCTGCCAGGTAAGTGTCATGCATAAAACTGTATTTTGTGATAGCTCCATCCCTCTATGCTTAAAGACTGCTGAAAGCATGCTTTTGTATCCTTTTATCGTGGATACGGCCAGCTCAGATTTTTGTCTGAGGAACAGAGGAAAATCAGCAATCTGACTCACAGAGGTAGTGGTTCAGGACACTTTGTGTCGTTTACACCAAGATCTAAAAACTTCCCACTTCGATTGGTAGACTCTCTGAGAAGATATCCTCCTCGCTCTTGCGATTGCTCTAGCCACTTGCTCAGAAAAGCCTTTCGCTCTGACAAGCTTCTCGATAGTCTGAATGCAGTCAGCTGTAGCGCGAGGGGGTTTTGATGATACCTCTCGAAGTGGGGCTGTTTGAGAAGCTTTGGACTTGGAGGAAGACTTCTTGGAAAGTCCACTAGCATCTCCACTACCTCTGTGAACCATTCTCTTGCTGGCCAAAAAGGCGCTATCAGGGTCATTCTCCCTGTTTCGAGAAGGGCGAACTTCTTGATGACCAGATTGATGATCTTGAACGGGGGAAACGCATAAGTATCCATCCCTGTCCAGTCCATCAAGAAGGCGTCCACTGCTATTGCTTCCTTGTCCGGTACCAGGGAGCAGTAGTTGGGGATTCTCTTGTTCTGGTTGGAGGCGAAGAGATCTATCGATGGCCTCCCTCATAACTTCCACAGTTCCTGGCAAACTTGAAGATCGAGGGTCCACTCTGTTGGAAGAACTTGCCCTTTCCTGCTGAGCATGTCTGCCCTCACATTCTTCTGTCCCTGTACAAATCTCGTTAAAAGATTTACCCCATTCTCCTTCGTCCACAGAAGGAGCTCCCTTGCTGCTTCGTATAGGGACAGAGAATGAGTTCCTCCTTGCTTTCTTATGTACGCCAGGGCTGTGGTGTTGTTCGAGAGTTGACCTCTACTACCTTCCCCGAGACAGCTTCTTTGAAGGCTTTTAAACCTAATAGGATGGCCATCAATTCTTTCCTGTTGATGTGCCATCCTTTCTGTTGCACTTCCCAAGAGCCTGATGCCTCCTTGCTCCCCAGTGTTGCTCCCCAACCTGACTCCGAAGCGTCTGAGAACAACACTAGGTCTGGGTTCTTCTTGTACAGGGATATTCCTTCCCCCAATTTTGCGGGATCCAGCCACCAACTCAACTGTCTTTTGACATCTGCTGGAATGGGAAAGGAAAAGGAGTCGTCCTGATTTCTCCTGTCCCATACTCTTGAAAGGAAGTGTTGCAGAGGTCTGAGGTGCAACCTTCCCAGGGAGACAAACTGCTCGAGCGAGGAGAGGGTGCCCAGCAAACTCATCCACTCCTTCGCCAAGCACTTCTCTCTCCCTAGGAATTGCTGCACTTTCTCGAGGCACTTGTTCTGCCTCTCTTGAGAGGGAAAAGCCCGAAAACGAGCTGAGTCCAGAACTATCCCCAAATAGAGAATTGTCTGACTCGGTTCGATCTGGGACTTCTCCTTGTTGATGATGAGTCCCAGTTCCTGGGTCATCAGAAACGTCTTTCTTAAGTCCTCCAGACACTTGTTCTTCGATTGTGACCTTATCAGCCAGTCGTCTAGGTATAGAGATACCCTTATCCCTTCTTGATGAAGCCAAGCCGCTACGTTCGACATTACCCTGGTGAAGACTTGAGGGGCTGTACTGAGGCCGAAACAAAGGGCTCTGAACTGGAAACACCTGTTCTGAACCACGAATCTTACGAATTTCCTTGAAGGAAATTTTGTCTTCTCTACAAAGACGTTCAGTGCGCTGACATCTAGAACGGGTCTCCATCCCGCCGAGTTCTTGGGTACTAGAAACAGGCGATTGTAAAACCCTGGGGATTCTAGTTCCAATACAGGTTCTATGGCTCCCTTTCCCAGCATCTGGTCTACTAGATCTAGGAGAGCCTCTTGTTTCGCAGCATCCGAGTATTGAGCCACTATGGCTCTTGGTGTTCTCGAAAGCGGCGGCTTTTTCAAGAAAGGGATCTTGTAACCCTCCCTGACGACTGAGAGGGACCAGGTGTCCGCCCCCCTCCTTTTCCAAGTCTGCCAAAAACTTGACAGCCTTGCTCCTACTGCTGACTGGAGGACTTGTGACTCATTTCCTAGCACGGGATCTAAACGATCCCCTGCTTGTCCGTCCGCCTGTCTCCTGTCTTCTTCCTCTGAAATCTGTTCTGGTCGGAGCTCTACCTCGAAAGGGCTGCAAAACCTTCTTTTCCTCTCTCTTTGTTGATGCCTGACTGCCCGGTAGACCCTTTCTTACGGAGCGAGTTAGAAGATCTTGGGTGGCCTTTTGAGTTAGGGAATGAGTAATATCCCTAACCAGTGATTGAGGAAAAAGATGTTCCGAGAAAGGGGCATAAAGGAGTTCCGCCTTCTGCGCGATCGTAACTCCTTTGGTGGCGAAGGAGGATAACAGCGCTCTTTTCTTCAAAATCCCCACCGTAAACAGGGAAGCCATCTCGTTCGCTCCATCCCTCAGTGCCTTTTCCATACAGGCCATAATACTAGTTAAATCCTCCATTTCTGTGGCCAGTATGTGTTCTGCTTTCCTGGCCAGCGCTTCCAGGGCCCAGTCCAAGAAGTTGAATACTTCGAACGATCGAAATATCCCTTTAACGAAGTGGTCTAACTCCGTCATGGACCACATCACTTTCGCGGAATTGAGGGCATGTCTCCTTGAAGAATCTACGATACCGGAGAAGTCCCCCTGGGAGGAGGCAGGTACTCCCAGGCCAAGAGCTTCTCCAGTCTCATACCACATTCCCGCCTTAGACGCCAGCTTAGCCGGAGGATAGGAAAAGGTGGTTTTCACCGCTTGTCTTCGTTCCTTCAACCAGTCTCCTATTCTTGCCATCGCCTTCTTCGCCGAATTAGACAACTTCATCTTGATGAAGGCTGACTGTTTTTGCGACTTTCTTCTAACGAACTGTGACTGAGGAGAACGGGGAGCCGCTGGTTTAAATTCCTCTCCATACAGCTCAAGGAGGGAGCGAGAAAGCACTTTATAGTCTGCAGCCGCATTAGAAGGTTTATCCTCATCCTCCGAAATTTCTTCCAATTCCAGACTTCCTTCTATCTCCTTATCCCTATGGGTAGAAGGAACAAAGTCGGAAGGTCCTTGTTGATCCAAGATGCCGTGTGCACCTTCATCAAACTCTTCCTGATGAACACTTGTGTCAGGCGAAAATTTTTGAACGTCAGATGCGTCCTGGCGTCGTGAACTGGAAGCGTCCTGTCGCCGAGAGCTGGTTGCGTCCTGAGGACGAGTACTTGATGCGTCCTGACGTGCAAGACTGGATGCGTCCTGTCCGCGAGCGCTGTATGCGTCTTGTTCACGAGCGCTGCATGCGTTTTGACGACCCACCTTGGATTCGTCCCGTTGAGCGACAGACTGTCGGGAACGAGCGCTGCTTTTCTCCTGGCGAGGAGACCTGAATGTGTCGTCGTGCCGAGCTACCAAGTCCGTATCTCGGCATCTAGGGGAAGGAGAGGAGAGGCGACAAGAGCTAGATTTAACGTGGCGTCGAGAATCGGGAGAAGTAACCTGAATGGAGCCAGACACCTCACGTTGCCGAGAGAGGGAAGGTTTAGCAGGAGAAGAGTATCGTAACCTCCTGACATCACGAGGATGGAGTTGTTCAAAGTCTTGAAAAGGCGTTTCCTCCCTTGATCTCTTCACTGGCAGCCTGTCATCCTTAAGTCTGCCCGACTGGGGAGGAGGGCGGTCAAAAGCTTCTACTAGCGAAGTCAACTGCTCTTGCATGACCGCCATGAACGATCTCGCTACCATTGCTGGGTCCTGCGGTTCCGAAGGGGACGGGCGTCGAGCTATGCTGGAGGAAGGAGAAGGTTCTCTAGAGAATTCCCCGTAACCTGAAGGAAGAGGAGATCTCTCATGTCTCCATGCGTCCTGCCGAGAATCATCCTCTCTAGTTCTCGTCCTTTTCGCAGGCGATGCGTCCAAGCCATCGTCAGAAGGAAACGGTTCCGGGCTACTCCATCTACTCGAATGGGGCGAACGAAACCGAGTCAGATCAGGACGTTGCTTCCAACTCCTCTTGAGCGGTCTCGACTCCTCATACTGCCATCTGCGTCGAGGGAAGGGGCTGGGAGAAGACGCTACCACTTCCAACACGCCTTTTCTGTGGTGGTCATAAGCAGCCTGGGAAAACGCAACAGGACTGCTTGAGGCGACGGCTGACCGAAGATCAATTCCTCTCACCCACTTACAGTCATCGACGTACCTTCTCCCCTGGTCCTGGGAGCTTGGTAGAGGTCTAGACCTAGGGGCATGACAGGATCAATCAGTCGCCACCTCCACTGCACTTTCACAAGCACTATCACTTAATTCACCTGCACTCTTACCTTGTTTTAAGGCTGCAAGTTGCTCCTTAAGAATTTGCATCTCAGCCGCCATCTTGACGTACTGAGGGTCATCCAAAGTAGCTACAGGTCCTGCAACTGATTGGGGTACTGAATTTTCGGCTGCTGACCCTCAACATAAACTGAAGTGCCTTGATTATACGTACTGGTATGCATGTTGTAAATGATTGGTCTACACCCTCTGTTCAGCAGGGAGTGGATATTCTACCAACCTTGCAAAGTTTCCAGTTATCCCATGAGAGAGACCTTGATCACTTATCCCATGTGAGAGATCTTGGTCACTTTTTTTTTTTAAATAACGTACACATTGACGATCCCGAAAACGAATACCACGTGCGTACTATAACAATGCTGGTACCGAGTGGCAGAAGCACGCCACCACGTATACATAGTAGATGCATGATGGGAGGGACGCTGGCCAATAGGAGAGAAGGATTTCATGGCCGCAACTAGCATCAGGAACCAATGGGAGAGCAGGAGGATGGTGGCAAGTCTACTAGTACTAAGATGGCGGCGCGCGGCACGATTTTCAAAATTGTTATCCGGGCAAATCTCAGACTTTCAGAAACCTTTCGTATCTTGAAAACTTTTCGTATGTAGAGCCGTTAAATTTTTCGTATCTCGAGTTTTTCGTAAGTTGAGCCTTTCGTATCTCGAGGTTACTTAAAATTCTTGTTCAGTAGGTAAAACTGCATAGAAAAACCACAACTGCCATAGTCTAGGCCGCCGCGGATAGGGTAAAAAATCACTGACTACCAACCCTGGACGGGTCTTATTCACTCGATATTTAATTGGTGAAACAAGAATACAATTACAACTCTAAGCATACCATTCAAAAGATTGAAGTTTCGTCAACATAATGTGATATATGAAAGCCCAATACGAACTAAAATAAGCATGTGACGCTCTTTGTAAAATATGTTTTAGAGGCAGTTTTGAAATCCAATATGGCGGCTACCGTGTGGATGGCAGGGTCTGGTCAGTGATGGACACCATCTTTCCCAGCCTTCCCAGCACTTACTTGAACAATGTTAGCGTATACTATATGTAACTTTTATTGATCTTACTCAAGATTGCAGTTGTAATCAGCACAATAAAACAACATTTTGTTACCTATATTAGTGAAAGTATGAAACTTGTTATTCCCGGGGTCATGGTTTAAACTGAATTCACTTTTACCTTGTAATTGGTGGTTTTTATCCTTACTGCCATCACAACTGAAACTCCACAGTGCTTATTTGATTGTTATTATACACATTTTGGTCTCAATTCGCTCCACATTGCACTTTAAACAAGTTGCTGTTCCTGGTTCCTAAGCTCACGCGCCACAAACACAGTTACGAACAGCAGACGACGACACTGCAAAGTTTTATTCCCTTAATTGTTTACTTTACTCGTTATTTAGTTCAACTTTATTTTATTTAAAAATGTTAATTTAATTCATGTATATTATCCGTTTTTTGCAACCAAATTACCCCAAAAAAATGACATTTTTATAATAATATAAAGTTTCACTTATACTTACCCGGTGGTTACATATAGCTGTCGTCTCCTGACGTCACGGCAGAATTTGAAATTCGCGGTAGCGCTAATGGTTTGACAGGTGATCCCTCTACTCCCGCCCTCTACCGGGTACCGGGAACCATTCCAACAATAAATCAGAAGTTTCATGCCTACCTGTCCATATGAGGGGAGGAGGGCGGGCTTCGTTATGTAACCACCGGGTAAGTATAAGTGAAACTTTATATTATTATAAAAATGTCATTTTCACTTATATAACTTACCCGGTGGTTACATATAGCTGATCGACACATTTAGGTGGTGGGACAATAGCAGCTAAAATAACAACTGTTGGAATTATCCGAAGATATAGGTTCCTTACCTTTAAAGACCGCTGACTCAGTGGTTACTGCCTCTGTAGTCTGCTGGTCTCTATTGTACCGACAGGATATATGGATCCGTGCGTCGGACACAATAATAAGTACTTGCCGTTGAGGACGTGACCGTAACGGACAAGACTATAATGCCCCTGCTCAGGGCGCAGTACAAATCACCACAAAATACAATGAAAAACGAGGGATCACCACAACCGTTTAAGAAATACACCAAGACATTAAAAGACTGAAAGATACTCAAAAAACTCCCTGTATCTTCAGACAACCTTAAAAATACAAAAAAAAAGACATAATCCAAGGAGAAAAGTTAGTGAGGATGGGATACATCCTTCTCTCCCTCACCCAATACCGTGTCAGTCACAATGAATGGCCCCAATGTACTGCAATTTTCATATGTGGTTTGCAAATCTGTCAGATAATGAGATGCGAAGACAGAATTGCTTCTCCAATATGTAGATTTAATAATGTCTTTCAAAGACAGATTACGTCTAAAGGCCATAGACGTAGACACTGCTCTAATTTCATGAGCTTTGACTTTAAACACTTTGATATCTGAGTCCTGACATTGTCCGTGTGCCTCAGAAATCAAATTCCTTAAAAAGAAGGAGAGCGCATTTTTAGAAAGAGGACGAGAAGGATCTTTCACTGAACACCACAGGTGATCACTCTTACCTCTTATACCTTTGGTCCTTTGCACATAATGTCTAAGTGCTCTCACTGGACAGAGAAGACATTCAGGCTCATTAGGCCCCACTAACTCCGAAATGTTCTTTATAGAGAAAGAACGAGGCCAAGGACGTGAGGGATTTTCATTCTTAGCCAAAAACCCCAGCATTGATGAGCAAATGGCATTGCCCTTAGCGAATCCAACTCTCTTATCAATAGCATGCAGCTCACTGATTCTTCTAGCTGATGCTAAAGCACAAAGAAAAAGTGTCTTCCTGGTCAGATCTCTAAAAGAACTAGAGGAGATCGGTTCGAATCTATCTGACATCAGCCATTTAAGAACTAGATCCAGGTTCCAAGCTACTGTTCTTGACTCCTTTGTCTTGGTCGTATCAAAGGAACGAATCAGGTCTGAGAGGTCTTGATTATTAGAAATGTCTAATCCTCGATGTCTGAACACAGAAGACAACATAGCTCTATAACCCCTAATTGTCTGGGTAGAAAGCTTCTTATTCTCACGAAGAAAAAGAAGGAAGTTAGCTAACTGAGCTATAGAGGTCTTAGAAGACGAAATTCCTTCTTCTTTGCACCAAGCTCTGAATTGGACCCACTTAGCTTGGTACACTCGATCAGAGGATTCTCTTCTGGGTCTAGCAATAGCCCTTGAAGCTCTCTTTGAAAATCCTCTCTTTCTGAGGAGATGCTCGACAGTCTGAAGGCGACTAGTCGAAGAGCGGACAAGTTGTGATGGAACCTCAGAAAGTGGGGCTGTCTGAGTAGATCCTTCCTTAACAGTAACTCTCTCGGAAAGTCCGTCAACAGCAGTAGTAGATCCGGAAACCATTCCCTGGCCGACCAAAAGGGGGCTATCAGAGTCATCCTGACGTTCTGATGACCTCTGAACTTTGCCAGAACTAATCTTAGCATTTTGAAAGGTGAAGGCATACAGATCCAGATTTGACCAGTCTAGAAGCATGGCATCCACTGTAAACGCCTCCTCGTCTGGAACTGGGGAGCAATACAGTGGTAGACGAGCTGTCTTGTTTGTGGCAAAGAGATCCAACTGAGGACATCCCCAAATCCCCCAAAGCTTCTTACATATTTGAGGATGTAACGTCCACTCTGTGGAGAGGACTTGTCCTCTCCTGCTGAGAATGTCCGCCTTTACATTCTTCGAGCCTTGAATAAATCTTGTGCTCAAGACAACCTTGTTCTCTTTCGCCCAAATAAGTAGGTCTCTCGCCGCCTCGCACAGAGAGAACGAGTGTGTCCCCCCCTGTTTTTTTATGTAAGAGAGAGCCGTGGTGTTGTCTGCTTGAACCAGCACTACTTTCACTCTTACCTCTGTCTTGAAGTGCATTAGAGCCAAATGAATCGCCTTCAACTCTTTAAGATTTATTTGCCAGCTTCTCTGATGAATCTGCCAAAGTCCCGACACTTCCTTTCTCCCCAGAGTAGCTCCCCACCCTTTGTCCGATGCGTCTGACAAGAGCGTAAGGTTGGGGCTCAACTGGCTTAGAGACAAGCCTTCCTCTAGCCTTCCTTCTGATTTCCACCAAAGGAGGTCCTGTTTGATTCCTTCCGAGATGGGGAACACGAAGGAGTCTGGGAACTTCTTCCTTTGCCACTTCTGCTTCAAGTAAAATTGAAGTGGTCTCATGTTGAGCCTGCCCAGACTTACAAATTGCTCTATTGAAGCCAAGGTTCCTAAAAGGCTCATCCACTGATTCGCCGAGCAAGTTTGTCTGACGAGAAATTCGTCTATTTTGTTCAGGCAAGAGTCGATCCTTTGGAGAGACGGAAAAGCCTGAAAAAGAACTGAATTCAGTCTCACTCCTAAATAAACTATCTCCTGAGAAGGAGTGAGACATGACTTTTCCTTGTTTACTAGCAAACCTAGGCTTTCCGTCAGCCTTAAAGTCTTTTGTATGTCCTCCACACACTTCTGTCTGGACCTTGCCCTGAGAAGCCAATCGTCTAGATACATGGATATTCGTATCCCGTCTAGATGAAGCCACTTTGCTACTGACGACAGAACTCTGGTGAACTTGTGGAGCTGTCGACAGGCCGAAGCAGAGGGCCCTGAACTGATAAATGCGGCCCTGGAACACGAATCTCAGGAATCTTCTCGATTCCGAATGAATCGGAATATGAAAATAACCGTCCCGAAGGTCTATGGAAACCATCCAATCTCCAGGATGAAGCGCTGCTAATACCGATTGGGTCGTTTCCATAGAAAACTTCGTCTTCAGGACAAAGACGTTCAGGGCACTGACGTCCAACACCGGTCTCCAACCCCCCGTGGCCTTCTTTACCAGGAAAAGGCGATTGTAAAATCCTGGTTCCTGCGGAGAGTCCACTAACTCTATGGCCCTCTTTGCCAGTAAGGCGAGAACTTCTTGATGGAGGGCGGCAAATTTTTCGGAGTTCTCCGAGTAGGCTGACAAATTCACAGGAAATTCTGTGAGAGGGGGGTGCTTGATGAACGGAATGGTGTATCCTTCCTTCAGGACCTGGACCGTCCAAGGATCCGCTCCGAGATGAAACCAGGTCTGCCAGAAAAGGTGTAATCTGGCTCCTACTGCTGTGTGGAGGACTACGGGCCTACTACTTGATGGCAGAGGGAGTGGTTTTAGAAGAGGCTCTACCTCTCCCACAAAACCTGGAGAAAGATCGAACGGGAGCTCTCCCTCGAAATGGTTTAGGAGCTTCCGTGGAGGGAGCACTCCGAGAAGCAGAAAGAACCGGAGTTATCTTCCTGGGCTTCTTCACTGACTGTGATAAAAGATCCTGGGCCGCTTTCTGTGTTAAAGATTGAGCGATCTCGCTCACAATCTCTTGCGGAAAAAGGTGTTTCTTGTCCAAAGGAGAGAAGAGTAAGGCAGACTTCTGGTTCGATGAAACCCCTTTCGACAAGGAGCACCAAAGCTGTCTCTTCTTCAACACTCCAGAGGCGAAAATGGTAGCGAGCTCCGAAGCTCCATCACAGATGCCTTTATCGATACAATCCAGTACCGAGGCAAAATCCTTCAACTGCTCCTCCGAAAGTCCAAATGACTTGACTTTCCTTGCCAGCGAAGCAATGGCCTAATCCAGGAAGCTAACAACTTCGAAAACACGGAAAACACTCTTGCAAAGATGCTCCAGTTCATTTGTTGAAAAGAAAATCTTAGCAGTATTAAGGGCTGCTCTGCGGGAAGAGTCCACGAGACTAGAAAAGTCTCCCTGAGCGGAGGCAGTCACACCCAGGGAAAAAACTTCTCCAGTGTCATACCAGACACGGCTCCTTGATGAAAGTCTCGAAGGGGGAAGACAAAAAACATTTTTTCCCCTGTTCCCTCTTCTCCAAAAGCCAAGCGTTAACTTTCTTGATAGCTTTCTTAGCCGAAATCGAGAGGACGAGACGCGTGAACGAGGACGAGGAGTCAGGCTTACTGTCCTTTTTCCACTGCGAACTAGGAGAAACTGGAACGGAAGGTGCAAAAGAATCTCCAAAGTTGTCAACAAAGGATCGTAAAAAGAGTTTATACCCCGACAAATGTTTGTCTTTTTCTGTAAGACCTTCTCCTTCTTCCTCCAAATCCGAAGCTTCCTTCGACGAAACTGGCGAACATTCCATCGGAAGAGGAATCCTGTTCGGCGAAGTCACACCCTGATGCGTCCGAGGAGGGTGTGAGAAAGTAGGAGAAGACGTCTGAGCCTGTACTGAGACGAATCCGGGCGGCTGAGCTGGCGGCTGCGTTGGCGGCTGAGCTGGCGCTCGAGCGAGAGCCTGACGTGGTGCCATAGACGGAGTCAGGAAAGGAGTCCGACCAGGCGCCTGAAGTGGCGTCTGAAGAGGAGTCACATGGAAAGTCTGAGCCTGAAGAGGCGACTGCAAAGGAGCCTGCGAAGAGGACTGCACAGTAGTCTGCGGAAGATGTAAGGCGGTCGGAAGCGCATTCGGGGACGAAAGAGACTTTCCAAAAAGCTCCAAGATACTGCCTAACTTGGCATTCATCTGTTCAAACACCGAAGGTTGAGGATCCACCGACGTAGACGGCGCGGGAGGCGTAGAAGGATGATCCACAAACACGTCTGGAGCCGCAGGAGTTATCGCTTGAGGAGGCTCTAGAGAAGGCTCCGAAGGAGTGTGCGTGTTCGGCTTCTCCACTTCTATGAGAGAAGGGCGATGAATCGAAACCGCCGGAGAAAAAGCTTCAGGCTCCTCCCAAAAACTACAAGAAGGTTCGGCAGCCGCCACCTTCTTGGGAACCGCAGCAGGCGACACATCGCGAGACCTTTTCAGCGGTCTAGAAGTCTTATTACGCCAACCTCTATAAGAGGAAACATCTGAACTAGAGTCGCTTGATGAAAAACACTTCCTCGCAACACCTTTCAAATGGTGAGCGACAGCATCCTGGGATACGGCTACAGGATTGCTTGAGGGGGCGGCTGCTCGGGAGCAGATCCCGCTCGCCTCCCTTCGGTTTTCGGCATGCCTCCTCCCAGGATCTGGGGAGTTTGACAGGGGCCTAGACCTAGGAGAACGAACGGGCCGAACAACCACCTCCTCCACTACACTTGCACGAAGTAATTTATCACATTTAACTACCACTTCTTGCACTGTCTCACCCATTTTCTGCATAGTGGTGAGGAAAGAGACAAATTTCGAGTCCATATCGGCTCGTAATACTGACACGGGATCGGGATCGGGAGATACAGATTCGAGGGCAGGAGCAACCACTACGGGGTTAATAGGAACAGGATTAACAGAATTCAGAGGAATATCCTGGCTACTCACTGACTTAGAAGAAGATCTCTGTGAAGCCTTTTCTAACTTCTTCATATACTTTCCCAGTGCCTTCCACTCTTGAGATGTTAGAGACTTACATTCTTCACACGTATTCTCAAAAGAACATTCACGTCCCCTACAACTAACACAAGTAGAATGAGGATCAAGTGAAGCTTTAAGAAGTCTAGTCTTACACCCACTACTACACACCCTATACTGAACAGAGCCGGTGTCAGACATCGTGAAGAATTCAAAATAATTTCTAAAAAGGAGAACAATATCCAAACCAAAATAACTATAGCGCTAGCAAAAAGATCAGTAAACTCAAGGTACATCACCAAAAGGAGAAAACCAAGATGATCAATCCAAATTCCAACCAGCAGAGGAACCGTGTTACCGGTTCCGACGGCAGGAAACTTCTGATTTATTGTTGGAATGGTTCCCGGTACCCGGTAGAGGGCGGGAGTAGAGGGATCACCTGTCAAACCATTAGCGCTACCGCGAATTTCAAATTCTGCCGTGACGTCAGGAGACGACAGCTATATGTAACCACCGGGTAAGTTATATAAGTGAAATTACAGATATTTCTAAAGTAGGTAGATACAATCCAATGTTTCTAACCTTGCTGTACATCTGGCTGCCGAAAACCATAGTGGAACAGACTACGGATAAGTGGATTATATATATTTTTTTTTTTTGCTTTTTTTTTTGCTAGCACTTTTCATTGATTTAGGTCTATATTAGTATTTTGATTTTTTAAATAACTGTAAGCCAGAAATAAATGTAACCTTTGATGTTTGCATGCTAAGAATGGCAAAATCATCATTGCCACATTAGTGGAGCTTAACACATACGCTGATGCATTATTATAAACGTTTTCCATGAATTCTAGTTGTCATAGTAATGCAATAATGATAAAATTGCTTTAATATTTATGTATATATACTTTTAATACATAGGCTGATTTCACCAATTTCCACGTTTTGTGTAAGTCTTATACCCAGTTTGGAGGGTGAAAACATACCAGAGAGAGAGAGAGAGCCGAGACGAGAGAGAGAGAGAGAGAGAGAGAGAGAGCGAAGAAACGGAAGGAAAGGAAGGACAGGATGGCAGTGTAGGGGGGGGGGGAGAGGGTAGGTGGAGCTTTTTACACGTGTTCGTATCCATTTCTGGATAATGGAGTTTTTCTCTCTTGGTACAAGGACAAGTGTCGTTATTCTTTACAATTAGTGATTCACGATACCCTTATAAATTACGGCACTGGGTGTAATGCACTATAGCAAAATCTCATTCTGATACGAGTGTTCGTTACAGAAATATTGCCAAAAAACGTGCTTGCACTGTCTCTGAAACCCATAGTAGGTATGCTGCTTAGTTGTCAATCAAGTTTTTTGTAATCAAGTATTTTTTACAAGCTAGCTATTGTATAAATTTGTATTTTCCTCAATCAAAACATATGCCCCCCAATGCCAACTTTCCTCTTTTAACGACTTTCTGGTCATTGCAAATTCGGCCCCATTAATTTCTTATGGTGCGAAAACAGACAAGAGGCCCAGGGACCGAAAACGATTGCGTCACACTACGGCGATAATCCGGCAGTAAAACATCTTCATATAGTATCCAAAAAGTAAATAATAAAGATATAGCTATGTGCGCATTACGATTATAACAATTACATGAAGAGCTGATAATCTGCATGAATAACTGGTAAACTGTTCTGCAAGAAAGTGGAGTAAAGCAATTATTTACAATAGGTACGAAAGTCAAGATGTCGTGACATCATAATGCAGGACTTAAAAGAACGTTATAATTCCAAAAAATAATTACTTAAATTTGAGTCAGAATCGAGTTACTTTTTCAATAACGAATATTTTCAAATTAATCATCATAAATATATAAAATATTAATGTTTTACTATTTATTAAAAAAATTATCGAAGTGCACTCTTCGTCGTCGTCTTCTACAAAACAGTTGTTTACTCGGTGAGGGAAAGTTTTCCGATTGTTGTGATGAAAGTGCCCCAGCGTCTGTGGGTACAAGTGGTGTGCGGATTTATCACAGGAAATGGTTAGTTTATTGACACAAGCGACTCCGTAAACATCGAGATGGCATCAATCTTCTAAATATTTCGAGTTGTAAGTAAAAATGTTCAACGCGTTTTGGTGAGATTTGCACTACGTTTGACACCGTTTTCACTACCCTCTGTTTAAATCTTAAAATTAGGCCTTAATTTCTAACTTTGGAGAAAATACTTAATTCGAAAGGAGAGTAGAGGTCTTTAGCTCCGTTTCTCACCAACAAGTCGCGACTGATGCCCATCTCCGGTGTCAGGACGCGTTATAATGTACTTTTTTTGGGATTGTTCACGCTGATCGTACATGGTCCACTCTGTACCCTGCAGTTTTTTACCCTAAATATCAGGTGAAAAAAAGTGACCATTTGATGGTTCAATATCCGCACAGGGGTGCTTTACCCAATGTATAGCCTAGGTTAGCCTATGAACATTTACAATAGGTTAGAATCTTAGGAACACCAAAAAACCAGGGAAAACCTTAGTTTCCTCGAAACCTAGAACATACAGCAGTCTTGACTTATTAGATTACCTTACCAAATAATAATTTCTAACGACTGAGAGGAGTGTCAGGCCTGGCTACGGCAGCGTATCTTAAACGGCTTGGCCGACTACCTAACCCTAGGCTTGATACTCTGACTAGCCTTGTAGTATCTCTTATTACGGATTTTGGTAGTAAGAGAACTACAATTCAGACGTGTCTAGGCTAAATAGCTGGGTATTAAGTCCAGCAAGATTGCAGACTAGCCCGGTATGCCAAGGCTAAGCCAACTTTAGGTAGGCCTACCTGCCACAAGTTCCTTGTACCAAACATTGACGACCGTGTGAGCGTGCTTCTTGTGATGGATTAACCAGAGCGAAACCGTCTGAATGGACTGCGTGGAGACGTTCAAATCATCTAACTTCTTTTTGAGGCTGCCTTCATTAAATGTGGCCATATTTTGCTCGTTAAAATACTTATATAATCACAGGGCATGCATTACTTGAGGCATCAAAACACTGGCAAACCGAATACTGGGGTTGCAGATGAAAGACTATTTTGTTCACGGGGCTGTTCGATTTCAATATTATCATCTGCACTGTAATTTAAATTATTCCCAGCTATAAAACGTAAATCATGGTTTTTATTCCAGTCGGAAGGTTTTAACTTTCATCCAAATGTCACTTTAGGTACAACACCAATATTGTTGACGTTGTCAAAGAACTAGTTGTGGAACGACACCTTCGCCATCATCAGAATTCTACCGTAAAAATAGAACCTTTTGTGTAAATACTTTTAAATGCGGAAAATATATTTTTTAAGTACTATTGATGGATTACTTTATACTAAAAGAAACAAATATTTGCCTTACTGAAGAAATGCGACAATTTAAGAGATCTTCCATTATTTGCATGTATAACGTGGCTGGTAAGATACGTCATGAATGTTCGTTCGTAATCAATCTAGATTTTCCCTAAGTGTTGTGTTACTATTTCATAGAAGAATTCCCAGTTTTAGAATATAAGCGCTCCCTCTCCTTTATACATAAATGTTCTCTTATCCAATATTAAATTCTGATCATGAAAAAAGAATTTCTTCTATGTGACAGATTCACAGTCGGACACTCACGTAAACACTCACGTAAACGAACAATGCATTACAAACAATAGATTCAAGAAAAAGTTGTCTTTGAACGTAATTGTTAGTCTTAATGTTCTTTTTTTATCATTTTATCATAATCATCTACAGTGGGCGGCCTTTTCATGATATTTAGAAGTAAAACTACATATATGATTTCTTCGTTAGACATTTGCTTCCTGCTTATTCAGTCGTTGACAATAGGCGTCTCGAATTAACGGCCTAACTACTTATAGATGAGATCTAAATTACAATGGAATATAACTAATTTCCTGTGGCACTATGCAGAGCTTGGGTCCCACATTTTCCATTTTAGACCTCTCAAGTCGTATCAGCCGAAATTTTGCTCATTAAAACTCCATTACGATCTCATTACAGTTTTGAGTAAAATAAATTTTGGATTTAAGATTTTCTGTATTGGTATAATTTGAGAACTTCCGATATGCCTAAATATGACATTGAATGCAACTTAAACGAAAATATATTTGGTAATATAAATATTTTTTTTTATTTTAACTTTTATCCAGGAAATTTACAGTTTTTTTACCTGATTTTCTTCAGTGACTTCATTGCAATCCAATTCAATTTATTAGCATGCTCTGAAGTATAAGAAATAAGAAGGCATTTTCCATTTTGAGTAAAATTATATTGTATTAAAGATTCTCAGCATTCTTGATACAATTCGAGAACTTCAGACTTAAATAAATGACACCGAATCCAGCTTAAAGGAATATATATAATTATACATACACACACACATACACACACACACACACACACACACACACACACACACATATATATATATATATATATATATATATATATATATATATATATATATATATATATATGTGTGTGTGTGTGTGTGTGTGTGATGTGTGTGTGTGTGTGTGTGTGAGTGTGTGTGTGTGTGTGTGTGTGTGTTGTGTGTGTGTGTGTGTGTATGTGTGTTCCTTTAAGTTGTATTCATTGTCATTTATTTAAGTCTGAAGTTCTCGAATTGTATAAAAAATGCTGAGAATCTTTAATATAATATAAATTTTACTCAAAATAGAAAATGCCTTCTTATTTTTTATACTTCAGAACATGCTAATAAATTGAATTGGATTGCAATGAACTCACTGAAGAAATACAGGTGAAAAAAACTATATATATATATATATATATATATATATATATATATATATATATATATATATATATATATATATATATATATATATATATATATATATATATATATATATATATATATATATATATATACATAAGGGCCGGAGCTGGAGCTCAAAGAAGATATATCACGAAGGAAGTAGTAAGGAAAGGCATCCTCATCTTTCAACAGTTTATTTCAATGCCGTGGTTTCGCGACGAATTCCAAGTCGCATTTTCAAGGCTAAAATATATAAAGTTTGCGAACATTAATACTCAATTTGATTTATTTATATTAAAAATGTAATGGCAACAGCTCTCAATAAAGTAAAAAGTTAAAAGTTAAAATTCAACAGCACCTTCAAAGCCAAACAAATTACAAGTACAGGACGTCACTAAAATCTTAGAAACACCTACCTATACAAAAGAAAGAGTAAGACTAACAAAAATAAGTAAAAAGGCACGAAGAGGCTGTTGAAGGTTCGAATAGATTCCCACAGGGGCATAAGCCATAGAACAGGTAGTAGGTTATCTAATCCGGAACAATCTAATATACATAATAATTCAAAAACATGTAATACATACATTGACAGCAAGGATTTTTCTGTCTTGTGCCAACTGCGGAACAACAACAACCTGACTATTTTAGAATCTATAATTATCAAGAAGACTGTACCGTCGTTAAACACCCAAACGTCCTCTGTAAAATTGTTCATAGCGTAGTTTGGGCAGCTGGATTGTCTCACTGTTTTTACTTATTTTTGTGAGTCTTACCATTTCTTTTGTATAGTTAGGTGTTTCTAAGATTTTAGTGAAGTCCTGTACTTGTAATTTGTTTGGCTCTGAAGATGCTGTTGAATTTTAACTTTTAACTTTTTACTTTATTGAGAGCTGTTGCCATTACATTTTTAATATAAATTAAATCAAATTGAGTATTAATGTTCGCCAATTTTATATATTTTTAGCCTTGAAAATGCAACTCGGAATTCGTCGCGAAACATCGGAATTGAAATAAACTGTTGAAAGATGAGTATGCTCTTCCCTACTACTTCCTTCGTGATATTGAATATATATCTATATATATATATATATATATATATATATATATAGATATATGATATATATATATATAGATATATTACCGAGGTTCCAACCTCAGTACTCTTAAAAGGGTTTGGTAGCAATGAAATGTGCAGCAGGCACTGGAATAACATCCGTTTTCTCTCACCCCTCTCTCTCTCTCTCTTTCTCTCTCTCTCGACAACACCAACAACACCCCCCCCTCTCTCTCTCTCTCTCTCTCTCTCTCTCTCTCTCTCTCTCTCTCTCCCTCTCTCTACAACATCTCTCTATCTCTCCATCTCTCTCTTTCTATTACCTAAGGCATCAGACTTGTGAACTACAAAAATACATTTATTTAAGAGCAAAGCATTAGCTAAATAATCTAGGTTCTTAACAAAATGACTAAATGAAAAGTTGAACTCAAAATCCAAATAACTCAGACAACTCTGGGGAATTGAACAAATAACTAACATTAGTTTAGTCATAAAATTAGGCATGGTCATCGTCTATTAACACCACGGAACATTAGTTAAGTTCTCCTATCGGCTCCCCTTTGTCTCAGATCCACCTATAAAAAGACAGGAGAACATATTGATAGGCAAAAGATTAAAAAGCAAAATAAAAAGGTCAAATGAAATAGAACATCTTTGAAACAATATTCAAAATACAGACAAGCCACACTTTTGGCCAAAGAATAAGTATGCTTACCCATTCAACACAGATTTCACACACTTCACTAAAAACACAGTTAAAGGGGCCATCTTGGCCCTTCACCGACTCTGTAGCGATCTCCCATCTTGGCTAACTTACTTTTTCATTATGTAAGGAAGAAGCTCACACGCACGCACGAACTCACACATTGTTCACGCCTAAGAAACAGCCTCAAACCAGATTCATAAGGCATATCTGCAACCGCCCATGCATAGAAACAGGACATGGTCTGATCTGCTTAGACAGCAACTTCGACATCACGCCACCTGCGGAAGAATGTCCCAGCACTTCCAAAGCTTGTCACTTCGGGCCACTGTTTCCAAGGAGAAGTTAAATTGATGATCCCTACATTCTAGAAATGTCACAGCCCATCGCGTCCTCTCACTCAGAAAGAAAAGATACAAATTGTATTCACAACGGTGTCTTAAATATATTGTCTTAATTATTCCTTGTTGCAGATGCTCGGCCACCAAAAAAAGCTAGCAACTGCAAGCCATAGCTCATACAAAGCAGCATATATGTATAAAAAAGCACATTGGCCGGCTCAAAAAACACAAAAGAATATAAAAATAACTGCACGTCTTTAGCAGTACAATGTCTATCATATAAAGTAAATTTAAACAGCCTGTATCGGGGTTATAATAACAATTGACTGTAGAGACATTTTCTCATCTTGAATTTTCGACGCTCCCATGTGTGTGTGTATGTATGGTCTGCAGCTGCACAGACTCGTGAAACACGCTGTCGAAAGGCAAAACGTCTCCCAGTGGAAGACAACTGACGACTTCCGTAGTCCAAAAGCGCCGTAAAACCTCGTAGACTCATAGATTCTCTCGCATGTTGGCAACATACAACTCTGCAGAAGTTGAAGGACGTCTTGCTGGCGTAGGGGAACGATGTATATGGCGTTTCAGTATGTTATTCATGTCATCGGTCAATTAAAGAAGAATTAACCCTAGACATACATCTGTCAAATAATGATCTCAAAATTCTAAGAAATGCTAACTGAATGTTTTCCCAATAACACCACCAATATAGCCACTAAACTAATTTCTAACTAAAACTTGTGAAGTAACTTCATAAGATCGCTAAATCATAAATCACTATTAATGATATATATAAAAGACCAACTATGACTCCGTAAAGAAAATATGAAATTCTCCAGTAATATAAGAAAAAGACTTGCCAACCCCATACATAAATTATCACAAACCACCCCAAGCTAGCAAAATGAGAAATCACAAAAACTCTACGGACTACTGTCATCACATTTTAAACTCAACATTGTCACAAGTAAAAAAAAAAGAAAATGAGCCCGGAAAAAAAAACGTAACAAAACCAGCCCCTAATATCACCAAAAATGTTCTCTCAAGCTCTATTTCATTAACCCACAAAATCAGTAAGAACTCTTTTACTGTTTATAAAATTAACCTCCATGAAATATAATGTCGAACACCCCTTCTATCTAACTCACATCCCCGACAAATTATATCTCCAGTCCAAAAAGAAATGCTATGTAAAGCTTAACTCCAATTACGACATCTCTCGTAGGAAAAGAAAAGAAAAATAATAGTAACACTAGTACGTGAACTTTCCCCATTACAAAACACACATAAGAGAGGAAAAAACATATATAATCCAATATTTTCCCAAAAAATGCCGTATGTAATGTTACGGAATTTGCTACCGCAACATATCTCATCGGCCAGAAACGGCTGGAAACAACCCCCTTACATGATACATCTCCATGGAATGCCAAAATCAACATCTCCAAAAATAGTGCAAATCTCTGAGTAATCAACACCAAAGGAAAATAGTCAGCAACCGGACTCATCACAGCATTATCAGCAAAAATCCACCTGTGAACACCTCAGGTGCTCGAACCGCATTAAAGATTTGTCTAGTCAAACTTGCAACCTCAGAAACCATTATTCTCCAAATATTCTATACTAACACCATATAACCACATTTCACAAACTTATCTCCAGGATATCATCAAGGTGCCCAAAATTGTCTTAAAAGACATAACTCCCCCGTGATACTACCCCAAGTATATAAAACCAAATTGCCACATATCCGGGATAAACCACAGTAAACCGCAATTCCACAATTGTATACATACTGCCAAAATAACCACTGGTAAACATAAAAATACACCTCCATAAAACCACAATGCAGTAGTATCACTCGGCCCCATTAGCCACGACACCAAAAGAAACCACAATACCCCCTCTTTGGCTCGTAAAACCACAGACCACCACCAAAAATTATAACCACAGAAAAACTCAGCCCTCCAAAAAAATCTTCAGTAATAATATAAAAAAAACCACCCACATATCACCATATTAATAATAATACCACTCCGGCAATAAAAATATTCCCCTCCATTTCACTAATAACCACAAATCACCATATTCCCCTCTGTTTCACTAATAACAACATGTGGAATAAAAACCAAGTATCCAAAAATATCATTACACCTCCAAGCAGGGTCATCAAAAATGAAACTCTGTCCCCGAAAAATGCACTCAAAGCATCTAGCTGATACACTCAAAAATATTGCCACATATCTTCTCTCACAAAGGCTTCTATTTGCACCAAAATAACTGCAAAAATAACTGGATCCAAAACAGCGAACTAAAACATAGCACTTTCCACCATAGGCCTAAACTCTGGACCATCTCCAACAAAACAAAATATCACATGGCCAATATATTTCCAATTCTCCAGTAAAATAACTTCAAAAAGCCTCTCTAAGGAGCTCAATGTTACTGTCAAAAACTGTAAACTCTCTGTTTAGCATAACTGCTGAGAAGGGCAAAAGCTTGGCAAAAAATTGCCAAGAAATTCTAGAAAAAAAAAATCATCAGTGTGCCATAACTCATTACAACAAAACCACAAATCCAAAGTGTCTAAGCAAAGGCTTCCCCATATTCACCTCAGCACAGGCCATCAGAAACTTAATCAAGTTTCCTATCTCTGGCAAACACAACAAGGGTATTGTGCAAGAGGCCAACAATTTCCAGAACATAAATACCCAGAAAAAAATATATATAGTGCCATCATGTACACATTCGAAAATGCAAAAATTCTCCTCTAATCTCTTTGCAGCATCAAACGGCTGAAATTATAAATGTATTCCCAAACAATGATTCCAAGTCACGAACTGAGATATTAAAAATCTACACAAACTGTTCTGAGAGAAAAATAAATTCAAATTCGCCCATGATAAAAAAACTTACGTTAGCGATGGCTAACGTCGAAAAGGGGAAAAGAAAAGTCAATGGCACTGTTGAATGTTCCCGTGACACCTGTAACATCTGTGACTCACGTAGACTTCAAGCAATTGTCTACTGAACCCATAAAAAAGGGAAAACTCTAGGGCTATCACAGAAAACTAAAATAAACACCCGGGTTAAAGAAGACCGGTAGGTTTTCTCACTTCCCTCAATTTGACTTTTACCATAGTCTTTGAACAAGGCATTAAGACAATATCCTCCAATAAAACATCCTTATATTTGTGGTTAGTACCTCCCCTTTCACAATCCATAAACATCACCACCCTTAGTTCTCATTACAAGCACCCCATTGTTAGTATCAGAAATAACACCAATGTTAGTACTCGCCAGTAGGATATCACCAATATTACCAATATCACCACCCATAAATCATTATCACATTCACCAAAATTATTACCACCGTGAACTCCAATAGAATCCCCATAAATATCTCCCATATCACCAGTATGGGCTTTAATATTACCACTCCCCAGTATCATCAGCATTGGCATCACCAAACACATCACCAATAGCATCACCAAACACATCACCATTAGCATCACCAAACATCCCCTTTCTCAAATAGTTTCTGTATCCCCAGTTCTAATCATGTCCTCTACCATTGCGTAAAGGCATTCTCCAAAGCGCAAGGAAAGCTTGCACCATATTCATTTTCTCTTTACTCCAAAGATAGAACAAAAATCGTTCTAAAAGAAACCCTACGGGCATATCACATCATCTCTCAGTGGCTATCAGCTGATTTCCTCATTTCAAGGACATGGTATTGAACTTTGTTATCAAGGCCACACGGAGACAACAACAAAAAAAGAAGAAGACTCACCCCCTCAACCCCGGCACAAAGAAAAAAATATTCACCCTCCCTTAGGCACTACCCCTTGGATTGCTCAGCAGAAAATACGCTGAGTGCGTATGCATGAGGGGCACTGTCTCCAAAGCAATCTAATCACCTTGAGAGCTTAGCCGCATATATGACAACTTCATATGCATACGTATGTATTATAAAAAGAAAAAAAAATGCGTCACCTTTAAACGTGTGCTAAGATCAGAAAAAACTTATCATGTTCTGCTCCTATGGGAAAAAATATGGCAATCTGAACTGTCTCTTTAACTCCAAAAATTATTCACACACAAAGTCAGAAAGAAGGAAAAAAAACACAAGGGCAAAAAAAAAATGTAACACTTACGCCGTCAATGAAAGAACCCCATATCGCCGACTCGTGCGCACGTAAAAACAAGCTAATACACACATACTTGCGTGTGTAAAAACGACCTAGTACCTGAGCAGCGAGCACTTTGGCAAACACACGCACTTACAGGTATCAACTCAGTGATAGACCCTCAAAGGCATCTCACAGCTGACAAAAATGCTGACCCTAATTGAATTTCTCTACTCAGTACCAAATCAATGGTTCACTAATTCCTATCAACTGTCACCTAGTAACTGAAATCCTAAAACATTTTCACAATCAGTCTCTCTCAAAACAGCCTCTTTAAGCTGCTATTAATCTCACAATAGGCATAAGAAGGTTCCTACACCACCTGCCACCACTTCTATTACCGAGGTTCCAACCTCGGTAATCTTAAAAAGGTTTGGTAGCAATGAACCGTGCAGCAGGCACTGGAATAACATCCGTTTTTTCTCACCTCTCTCTCTCTCTCTCTCTCTCTCTCTCTGTCTGTCTGTCTCTCTCTTTTTATTACCTAAGGCAATTAAATCAGACTCGTGAACTACAAAAATACACTTATTTAAGAGCAAAGCATTAGCTAAATAATTCAGGTTCTTAACAAAATGACTAAATGAAAGGTTGAACTCAAAATCCAAATAACTCAGATAACCCTGGGGAATTGACCAAATAACTAACATTAGTTTAGTCATAAAACTAGGCATAGTCATAGTCTATTAACACCACAGAACATTAGTTAAGTTCCCATTTCTAAATAAGTCACCACATTGGCTCCCCTTTGTCTCAGATCCACCTATAAAAAGACAGGAGTACATATCGATAAGCAAAAGATTAAAAAGCAAAATAAAAAGGTCAAATGAAATAGAACATCTTTGAAACAATATTCAAAATACAGACAAGCCACACTTTTGGCCAAAGAATAAGTATGCTTACCCATTCAACACAGATTTCACACACTTCACTAAAAACACAGTTAAAGGGGCCATCTTGGCCCTTCGCCGACTCTGTAGCGATCTCCCATCTTGGCTAACTTACTTTCTCATTATGTAGGGAAGAAGGTCGCACGCACGCACGTACTCACACACATTGTTCACACCAAAGATTCATAAGGCATATCTGCAACCGCCCATGTATAGAAACAGGACATGGTCTGATCTGCTTAGACAGCAACTTCGACATTTCGCCACCCGAGGAAGGATGCGCCAGCACTTCCAAAGCTTGTCACTTCGGTCCACTGTTTCCAAGGAGAAGCTAAATTGATGATAATTCATTTCCTAATCACTTTACGCAATGTTGATTTGTGCTAGTTAAAAAAACTTCACGTAATATTTAATTTTTCTTCACAAGTTTGTCAAGCTTTACTTTAATTGCAGAATTTTAATCATACTATAATAAAACTTAGCCAAGCCAATAAAAAAATCCCCAGCTCTTATATATACTCCCTAGCTATATATCTTATATATATATATATATATATATATATCTATATATATATATATATATATATTATTATATATATATGTAGATACGGTATGAGGATGTTTCCTCATTATTCCTTTGGTAAACGTGTAACTCGAGCGTCAGGCAGAACAAACAAACCTCTCTCTATTCCAAGTAACTAGCTGCTCGCGACCTTCTCTTTCTCTCTCTCTCTCCACCTCGCTCTAGCACCATACCTCTCTCTCTCTCTCTCTCTCTCTCTCTCTCTACTCTAACAGGTAGTCAAAATGAGAGAGTTGCATTATAAAAGATACATTTATTAAGAATGAATAAATAATGAATCAATTCAATTAAAACCCCAACAAAAATGTCTAAACAGTATTTAGTCACCAAAAGTCTATTTCCCCATCGGGACTCCCTCTCGGTCCCCCATCATGGTTCTGCTAGAACCGTCTGTTTCAAAGACTCAGAAACACACCCCATAAGTACACACACAAGTTTAACAATCAGAGATTAAAGATTGGATATCCTTATAAAAATGTCAAACAGGTAACATGCCACTCTTTGGCTAAAACAGTTCAAAACTCACCCAAGCAGCCGGAATATTTAAAGCACTGTATTACAAAGAGACTCCCGGTGAGCACCACGGCACCCTGTCTTTCTTCCAAAGACGCCTCTATCAAAATCCCCCATAGACTTGCGTATCATAGACTTTAAAAGGAAGAGGCGCACATGCACTTACGAACGCACACTTCGTTAGCGCCTCACAATTACTGGCTGCATCCAGTTTCACAAAGGCACTTTGGAAAGAGAGTTCATGAACTGAGTACATTGACTTGTCTAACTATGCAGTTTTATGTCACGCCACCCACAGAAACCCATTGATCAGCTTTCTCAGGTCGTTGCTTCTCCACATGCCAATAGGTCACAGCGAACATATTGGCAATATATCATTAATCAAAACCCTAGGCCTTACATATGTGTGTGTAATTATAGTCAATTTAGCACGTAATTCATTTATCGCACATTACCACAGGTGAAAAATAAGAGACCGGGGTGTAGGTCCTGACCGGTTTCAACTTTATTTCCAAGCCATTGACGAAGGACTGATAGATATCCTATAATATATATACATATATATAATATATATCAGAAAATGAAGAAAGGACAACTAATCCGAATATACATAACGGATTGCTTCACGCATAAACTTTCTTTCGTTGTATTATCTTATTTTTCTTTTGCAATGATTACCCTGAAAAGAATACTATTGTTGGTTCCAAGAGAGAGCCTACTGTCCTTGCTCATTGCTGATTAATTAAAACGATAAATTCTTCTCCGATAAAGAGAAGAAACGGCCTAATTGCCTCTGAAAAGGACAAGACCGTTCTCTCTCTCTCTCTCTCTCTCTCTCTCTCTCTCTCTCTTTGTGAGCGCGCGCGCACGCGTGTGAGTGTGTGTGAACTCGCCGTCAGCATACGAGTAATTTAAAGCAGTACAGGAAACTAATTACGAAAATGACGTCTTCTCGACGTGAAAGATCAGGAAATGCCTTCGTCCGGGGGAGAGATCAGAAGGTTGTGTGCTACGAAGTGAAAGACAAAGGCGATGATGAATACAGAGGATGGGAGAGTTTTTACGAAAAGAACAAGAACGCGAAGAGAGGATATGGAATGACTTGTTATCAGAACAGATGAAGGCAGCCAGTTGTTCTAAAGCGCTGAAATTGTCTATATTTCTATATATTTGTTTACTAGTTTATAGATTTACCTGTTTCTTCTTTCAGATGAACAGCTTGGTATTTGAAAGCTCGAATTTCGAGTCAATGGGGCCCGTAGGCTTCCTCAAATGTCGTTTAATATCCAATTCACACTAAATCGGGAATATTTCCGATAGAGAATGATCACCGAAAGGGAACTATAAGTGATGCTTGGACTGGATTAGCCTGAATTGGATATCAAACGCTATTTGTAGCTTAATGATTGTATATGAATCACGTTGATGTCATCAAAAATTCATATAAAAATGAGCTGTGTTCCAAACGTACCAGTTAGCTATCATGGTGGAGATGGGTTAATGCCGAAAGCTAAGTACAACTTCCCCGCTCTCGACTGGTAAACAAGTACGGCAGAATCGGCGTTAAAGTTTACCTTTCTTGATAACTAAGTGGTTAGACCGTCGACTGCAGTTGCTGGAAGGTAGTGTGTCGATGGATCGAGACCCGACTGTACCGATCTATTTATCACTTATAATTTCCTCTTCTCTGTGATCATTCCATTTCGGGGATATTCCCGATTTAGCGTGAATTGGATATTAGAACACATTATATATATATATATATATATATATATATATATATATATATATATATATATATATATATATATAGCTATATATTATCACTACAAAGCTTTGAGATCCAAGTGCAAGATTTATATAAAAAAAATTATGGTGTCCGGTAACGGGAAACGAAACCGGGTTACCATAATCATAATGTCGACTAAGTCACATTGTCGACCTGACCACGAGAAGAATAAGACTATTGCCTCTCGTTTTCAGCTTTGCTACATTTCTTGCTTCACCTAGTCTGTGATTCATCCCTTCTTTCATCAAACCCTTATCCATTATTTTCATTTCCTAATACGTATGCAAATCAACTCTTTCATTCTTTTATCTGCATTGACATTCATTGCTCCAACTTCCTCCCTCCCGCACTTGCGCTATGCAGCTATGTCTTTTCTTTTATCTTTCAAATTCAACAAATCTTCACAGAGGTCGCTACCTGGCACTGATCCAAGATTGTATTACCTTTGAGACTACAACTCTATTTGAATTTTACTCTGTAAAAAAAAAATAATCATTAATCATTTCTCTGTACGTATTTTACTACCGTGTCTAAAATAACTTGATGTTCTTACCAAAGTTCTTGCCCTTTTGTTTCCATCACTGGTCTTGTTTCTCTTTAACCTGATTCCCTATCCTATCCATTCTCGAGCATGCACTTGCATCACAAGTGCATACTCTATTTGTCCTCTCTTCCTGTAACAGCCTCACTAGATCTACCACCTACAGCTTGCACTCCTTGTTCCTACCATCCTATAACCACAAATACTACTTCCTGTTTACTCCATGATTCCATCCATCTCTTTTACACATTATTCTTATGCTCCCTTCAACTCAGTGTCCTTAACCTTAGCCCGTTCTTCTTCCATTTCTTTATTATATACTCTCGTCACCTCCTCCTTTTCAAATTCACTCGTTTTTAATTACATTCCAAGAAATTTCTACCTACCATGAGTGTT
>NC_087202.1:45023185-45030339 GCF_015104395.2 Macrobrachium nipponense | reverse complement strand
ACCATGAGTGTTATCTCTTTAATTGTCACCTACCTTTGCCTGTATATCACCTAGCACATCCACCATTTCATATTTACCAAATTTGGTTTAAAATGAATTCAGGTTCCGTAAAAAAATGCTATTTTAACGGTTCTCGATTCCTTGGTCTTATACAGTCACTATTACAACTTTTCCTCATTTCGACCTCAGTCCCACCCATGAAATCCTCAAACTAGCAAATTTGTGGTGTTTCAACTGTCCCAGAAGCCCTCCTGACATGGCAAGCGCTGCTCCTTCAGTAGCTCTGCATCGTTTAGCTCCTTTACGTAATCACTCTTTGTCTTCTCATTCTTGCAAACAGTACCCTTTGACCTTTGTCTGTGTGAAAAAACACCCAGCTTTCTATCTATCAACCAGTCAGCTATCTTAAATGTCTTCTCTTTTGTTCTACGCCCACACATATCCAAGGTACCAGACTCAGTATTTTATTTTTCTCCGTTATATTTGTTCACGATAAGGCTGATATTAGCCTTGCCTGAATGACTGTTAAGTCCAAATAAAGAAATGCGATGGTGCTCCAGTTGCACAAGACACCACGGTACAGATCGACCTGCAATGAAATACATTATGAAAACTCATTACTATAACATCTATTGCTAGACTTGTCATATGCAGCAAATGTGTAAGTCACACTGTACCAAGTCCCGTAACGTAGTCATATCAGGTCTGTGAGTACTTCATGTTTATTAAAGACATGATTTCCTTGCTGTGGTCTGGTTTCTCCAGTATTCCTCGAAGTTATCATATCTGGAAAATAGCATGAAGGAAAAATCCAACGAGGTAATAGCTGTCGTGTCGGCTTGTCAATAATATATTCCAGTGACCTGAGCAAAAGGAACTTTATTATGTGAGTTGCAATGGCTTGGTCTTATTTACTTTATAAATTATTCAGAGGTGCAGCGCTTTTGATTATGCGTAATTTGGAATACGTAAAAAACGCCCCAGTAAGTATTGTCCAATGCTCTTTTTCTGATATTTAGATTCTGGTTAGATAAGCATCACTTTGGGCACAGAGAAGTTTTCGTTAAAATTCATTCCTGGCTCGACAGCCTACTACTGTAGTCACATGCTGCCTTTTAGCATCATGAAGAAGATTAATAGGCGCTCCAAGTCAGCGATGAATCTGCAATTATTGGTTAGTGCTTGGTTTTCTTATTTTGCTGTAATGTCTCCTTTGATTACTCATCACGGACTTGCCATGTTTATTCCTAGTACTAATAAACAACTCTAATACTAACATACAAATCCCACATACATAGCACAACCTTTGATTAAACCTGAAAGTAGTGGAGGAACTCTAAAAATAATCGATCTATTTTAGAATTCCGATTACCGTTAACGGTGCCAATTTAATAAAAAAAAAAAAAACGTGAATAAATCTTTCAAGTAGATTCGAACCACATTTCTCGTCTTCATTGGCATGGTTATCACGACCACTGCTTGTTAAGTAGGCAGGAAGAAAACACTAGCCGGCAACTCACCCGCTACCTGAACGATCGGGTGCAATCCAGCGATTCCCGTGGCTGCAGAACTGCAACAACTCAGTTGGGAAGGAACTGAGGAGAGGAACGGATAGGTCACGCACGCTCTTTAGGTACTAGCCACGTGCAAACGGAGTTTCGTTGAATACACGGGCGCTAATGTGTAGGGATTACTTTCAAGGGAGATGATTTCCCGACTAGCGGCAATAGAAGTGAATTAAACTAAGGGATGCGGTTTTGTCATCTCAGTCTTGCTTTAGCTGCAAAAACTTTCGACCAACTTTCATCGTGCTAAGAATTTCGTATGCTATAGTCTGTGGCAAGGTAAGTTATTGTGAGTTTTTTTTTTTTTTTTTTTTTTTTTTTTTTTTTTTTTTTTTTTTTTTTTTTTTTTTTAGCAATCTGAAATTTTTAAATACCGAAGCACCAAGATTCTGCATTCAGTCAGTATAGCAAGCAATATTTTGAGTCTTCTCAATCAAAATTGTTATTCCTATGGTTGCTGATGGCACTTTCATATTTTTGTTTGTCATGACAGGAATCTTCGTTTCTTATTATTGTTCAGTTATTTGGCAAAAGTCAAACTTTAACAACGAATGTGGACGTCGTGTTCATTCGTTAATATTCTTTTCGCGAAACTTTCAGTAGGACGACTTTAATAACAACGCCAATATTTGAAAAGAATTTGGAACGCCATTTCTTGTATAAGATTAATTTACTGCAAAACTGGAAAGTTGCAAACACCAGTGTTGCAAAGTGAATATTACAATTAAAATTAGTTCCTCATATTGTATTGAATATAGTCGATAAAATGCAAGGGAATCCTGTTCAAGTGATTTCATCTGAAAATGACCCATAACTCGGCAGTAATGGATTTGGGATAAAGTGAAGAAAATGGTCTCCGTTTAATGCCTATATTTGATATAAATTGTCAAAAAAAGTCGCTATCTCTTCTTATTCTGTATTAGATAATGAATGTTTATCTGCAGAGAATAGGTATCATTTTGAGTTCTTTTTCTCAAACGTACTGCTCACCCACGTTTCAAAAACAGAAACTGAGAAAATTAATGGAATTCGTGTATTAAATTGTGTTCCGTTTAAAGCCATGAATTAAGCTACTCATTTCACCAACGCAAAAAGCTATTTCTCCTTCTAAGAAAACAAAACGAACATTTATAAGGTTGGCAGTATTTTTTTGTCACCTCAATCCATCTGGTAGTAGTTCATTATAATAAGCATGATAATCGGTCGATTTTAAAACCAAGCCTTATGACGCCGCTCTCCTCAAAATGCTCTTCCAACTGATATTCAGAAGGTCAGAATTCGTAAAATAAAAAAAAAAAAAAGTTCGTTCGATTAACCTGGATTATTTTCCGCTTATAGTGATATATAAATAAAAGAGAAATAGAATGGTTTGATTTGATGTCTAAGATACTTTCATTGTTTTAATGCACCTTGTCAACGTTTTATGAAGGAATGAAAACGAGATAATCATAGTTATATTCTTTACATTCTGTTGTATGTATTGCTTTTAAAAATAATGCCACGACGATGATGAAGACGATAAAACAGGTTCGCTATTTTTTTTTTCATTTTACTTGATCTTTAACTGTTTTTCCAATCTTCAGCTTAGAAACAATGGTTTGATTTTCAGTAGAAAGGTTGTCGAGCCGAGCAGTCTAACTCCCTAAGAGATCAAAAGAGGCTGACAATAAAGAGAGACGCGAGAATAACCTCATATAGATCACCCGGAAAACGGAAGCAGAAAGAGAATTCCAAGGCTTGGGAGCACAGACAAAGAAACTGTAACTGAGCCGCGCATTCCGAAGATTCAATAATCATGGAATCAGTGTAAGAAATGCAGGCCTGAAGAAGCACTATGAGACAGCTTGTGAAGAAGACGGTGTCTGTATATTGAGTCTCAACGGAACAGTGTTCGAAATAGTGCCGGAAGAAGAGTTAAAACGTCTACCTCGTGGGACCGAGAGAGGAGGAAAGGCTGCGTCACTCATCAGACAAACCGTGCCTGACTCAGACTGCTTGAGAGAGAGACCGAGTAGGAAATATTCTAATTTATTAGAGTAATATTCTGGACAGGAAGGGATAACGCCAATATAAAACTCCACTAGTTGGAAGGAAAATTTGCGGCGTCTAAAGAACTTACTGTTTTTTTTTTTTTTTTTTTTTTTTGTAGACGCAGACTGAATGGTCTAAACTGTGATTTTGATTTTTCAAAGAACCTTGACGTAGCCTGAAAACCAGACATTACGATTGCAGAAGAGGGCTAAATTGCATGTCCGTGCAGAATTGGATGAGAGCGTGGATGGGAAATTAGGACACTGTGCTTTACCAATTTAGGATCCCCGGAAATCATGGATGAAAAAAATAAATTCGAGGGCGAGTTCAAACAACTTTAAAATGTAGACTGTAAGAAGAATGGCTGAATAAATAACAGAGTCATGAATAGAAGAAGAGGTAGAATTTATTAGTCACTGAGAAAGGGAGACAGAGGATAAGTGAGAGTATAGAACACATAGAATGCCCCTAAAGATAAGACAAGAAGTGGAAGTTGTATCGCAAACATCAACAGACATAAAGTGATCAAGTAAAATGCAAGCTACAAACAGAAATTCTGGCTAACAGATAATTAAACCAGACTACTGCATGCCGAGTCTTTCTGTACTGGAGGACGAACAAAAGCGAGGCAGGAATCTTGGGGAAGAAAAGAATTGGATTCAAAGTGTTTAAGAAATGAGAGAACAGAACGTTTCGAATGCTTTAGAAATAATAAAATTTGATACACTTGCAGAGCCCATTTCTTTGGGATTTACAGAATACAATACTTAGTGTAAGAAACCTAGATACTTATTGTATCAACATACCTTTTGCGCGGTTTTGGAGTTGCACGAATCAAATTATATAGGTGAAATTCATAGTTTGGAAGACTTCATTTTTCGTTTTTTAGAGACAATAATGGCGGGTCAGCTTCCAAAACTTTTTTTATTTATTTTATTTTTTTTACCAAAATAGAGAACATTAAACATTAACTAGTTTAGTCAAATAAAGTAGTCCTTCGGATGGACAAAAATTGGAAAAATCCGTATGGTGTGTTGATTGCATAATAAATAGTTATATGGAAATTTTGACAAATACTGATAAAAGATTTGATCACTGTTGATTGCAAGGGTAAAAAAATCTTCAAAAGAACGAGGACCTTCATAGTCAGGAAGAGAGAGAGAGAGAGAGAGAGAGAGAGAGAGAGATGTGAATCGCCGTCTTATGTAGTTGGAAAAGCCACATCAGTCAAGAGTGAAAAAGCAACATCTGGTAACTTTCACGCTCAAAAAGAGGCGCCTTTGGAATAAATGATATCAACTGAGAGGTGTAAAATTCCTCGTGTTTCTGACACATATAAACGAGCGAGAAGTTACGGATTATCCGGTAAGCACTGGGAGGTCTGACAACGAGCGAAACGGGTCATTGTTTTGCAAAGCCATATTTCGGGAAGGTCATGGTTTTTTATACTGGGAATCTGTTGCTAAATGTCTCTGACCAGCGTAGAGAACGCATTAAAATAAGTTCTCTCTAGGGTATAGGAAATGTGGACTGGAAAGAGAATATAAGACTTAACAGTCTATATAGTATATCTGGCAGTTAACTTCGTCTCCATCAATCCTCTTCTTGGAAATATGAGGAAGTGACATGCTAAAATTGTTTTCCAGAATCCATGGCATTGAGCAGAGCCTACTATACTCTGTTTTTTTTTTTTCCATCTGTCCATCCGCCTGTGGTGTTTTTGCATGGTAACACTGCGTCCCAGGCTTTAAATAGTTACGCTATGAGTAAGTTTTAGGTAAATAAAAGGATATCTGGGTGTACATTTGCATCTGAAAAGTGTTTCAATAATTTACTCTATGCAAATTACATCTTTAATATTCGAAATTGGATATTATTATAATTGTTGAATGTAAGCTGAATGTAACTATCTAGAGCCCGGGACGCAGTGTTACCATACGCAAACACCACAGGCGAGTGGACAGATGGAAAAAAAACCGTTTACTAGTATTTGTTTTGTAGCATGTGGAATAATAATAATTACAAATAGCAATAAGGTAACAATAAGGAACTACTTTCTATTCTTAAGTAATTCTTAAGATTCACTGTGAAGTAGTCTTGTAATGCCTTAATTTTGAAATACTTGAGTTTTTAAAGCAATTACATTTTGAAATCGTTGTAGTGATTACATATATTAGGGATTGTTTTAAAACCTTTTAGACGAACCTTCAGTTTAAAATTTATTAGCAAGTCAATTTCTGTTGGCTACTGCTTTCACACTTAATAGTTTCATAAATTATCAAGCAACTGTCTTTTGATTCCAAACTTGTAACGATTAATGGATTTTTAATTTCTAAGTATAAACAAAAGGACAATGCAGCCAAATTGCTGCTTCGTTCATTTTTTTTTTAAATTTCGAGGCAGGGAATCTCAGAATTTTCTTTTTCCTTTTAATATTCCTTTAAAAAACGTCATTTCCTTGAGTTGAATGCCGTGTCAAGATTTACATATTTCCGATATATTCAAATTTTTCTCATAAAACTGTGTCTCTATTGCATGGAGATTTCTCTTTTTGAAAAGTTACTCTTAATAACACTGAATTTAATTTGTCCCGTTGGTTTTATTATTAGTTTTTCGATTGTATCAATAACCTGTGACCACGGTTTAAAATGACTCGCGTCAGGCCATTTTTAAATAACATGATTCGCATATAATTTCCAATAAGCTTATCTTTCTTTTAATGCTTTGCTCTGTACAGAACTTTTTACATACACACACACTATGTATATATATATATATATATATATATATATATATATATATATATATATATATATATATACAGTTTGTTAGAAGTAGAGACGTTAATTTGTCATCTATATTTTGTTAATGAAAAGTTCGGGAGCACTAAACACTTATTCTAAATACCAATAAAAAATCATGGGGAGCATTTATGATAAACTTAGGTTACTTTAGAAAACCAAAGAATGCAGGTACCATAGCGATTAGATAATACACAGCAGCAGTGGAATGGCAAAATATGTTTAACTTACTTTTAGCAAAAGCGTTACAAAATAGAATAACTTTGATACAACAGAAAAGAGGCTTTTCTCTGGCGAAGGAGAACAGGCAAAAGTTGACAAACGACGTAGCCGTAAGATTAGTATATAATAATAATGATAATATTTTGGTAGACCACCTCTTTTAGGCCAATGCTGTTAAAGGGAATGGCAGAATTAAGCGAGTTGATTTTATGTATTGTTTTTTTTTTCTATTTTTCTTACAATTCGCTTCTCAGGCTCAGTGATGTTTCTGAGTAATCGGCCAATATTCACGGAGGGAATTTCTAAAATTGATAAAAATGGTGAAGGTGATCTTTTATTAACACACGATCTCAGGTCCAGGTCAATCGGGGGCCGACGTCAGTGCCGGTGTTATTCCGTAGGCGTATTTCAATTCCGGGCCGGGGTAGTCTTTGGTTTACGACTGGTATTATTATTATTATTATTATTATTATTATTATTATTATTATTATTATTATTATTATTATTATTATTATTATTATTATTATTTGTTTAC
>NC_087202.1:44970685-45018185 GCF_015104395.2 Macrobrachium nipponense | reverse complement strand
TATATATATAGTATATATATATATATATATATATATATATATATATATATATATATATATATATTAATTGTTGTTTGAGTTTATAAAGCTGTACTTTCTAACCCTTTCCCCAATCATGAATTACTGTTAATTATTGATGATGATGAATATATATATATATATATATATATACATATATATATATATATATATATATATATATATATATATGTATATATGTATGTATGTTAATATTAATATATGTATATATATATATATATATATATATATATATATATATATATATATATATATATATACAGTTATGATACATTCTTCTTTCGTGGACATTCAGTTCTGTGGAAGCTTGCTCCTTCCGTTAGAATGTCTACCCATCACGACCAGTAGAGGGGAAAATATCAAATACTATTTCATATCAAATACTATTTCGAAACTTGAGTATCAGTTATTCACCCTTACAATTTTTGTGTAAAGTGTTAGGTAACGTATTCCGAAATCAGGTGCGAAGCTTTAATTTGCAACCCTGGAATATCTTTTCCAGATGATCGTCCTTCTGTTATAACCTTGGGTGATGGCTTCTAATTTGCATTCCAGGTACGGGTTCGACGACGGCGATGATTCCTTAGAGGATGACCTGGCCCCATTCAGCAAAGAGGATGTGCTTGACGAGCAGTACCAGTCCATTTCAAAAGAAGGACCTCCTGTATGAACCTGGTGCCATAAGACTTTTTCAAAGACCTGACAATATCGATACCGTTTATGGGAGGTACTGATATAATCTGTGAACTTTGATGGACTGTTTTCATGCCTTACAGTGAGGAGCAAGAAAAGGAAGCGAGGAATGCGTGTGAGTGACGTGGTGTTCTCCTACAAAGGGGAAGGAGAAGTAGAAGGGAACGCGATATCAAAGCAAAAACTTGAAGCTGTGATCAGACGCCTGGAATTTCCAAAACATTTACCCGCCCGTCGTCGTTAGTTTAATCACGTGGAACCTCCGTGAAAAGAATAACTTAATTAAAAGGAAGGGAGGGAGGAAGACTCCCTTTTTGGTCGTTGTTCTGAAGATCCTGTTGCAGAATCCATAACAAAATCCTCCTTCTCATCTGGATTCATTTGGTTACTTCTTCCACCTCTAAAAATAACAACTTGCAACCTGCTGGATCAAACAGGATTACTGTTTTAAACCTTTCAAGCATATCTGATTAAGATTGCGCGTTCAGTGCTTGCCATTTTCTAACACCTTGCTTTTGTTTTGGGATGTCCTACATAGACACATTTTTGTTAGATATCTTCAGTTTTTGATTAGCGTTTGTTTATCTGAAGAAACACGAATTTATGTTGCAGGCATTCCTCTTTTCATCTTATTCAAGACTTCAGTTGTATGGCATTCGCTCTAACCGTTTTGTCTCACGCTGTATGATTTAGACTAATCTGTCCATTGGTTTTCAAAGCACCATTACGCATCTTTACCTTAAGACATTTAGTTTAAGGCTGCTTAGAACGCGAAGATCATAGCTTCCTTCACTTACTGTATTTCCTTCGAAGGCATATGTAGCACAGTGGACATGCCTTTATGACTAAGAGTAGGCGTTTGAAATCTATTTTTATGCTGGAAACTAAGATGATCTTGTTTCCCAGTCTTACTTCTTAATGTAAGAATGAGAAACATTCGATAATGTTGGTGATGCATCTAGCTGATGCTGTATAAGCAAGGGCCTTAGTTTTACAATAAATCAACACTTAGATAGTTTGATACAAGATTAACGAAATATGTGTAATCGTATCTAGTCTTTTACTAATAATATTTCCTTCAGTGATTTCCCTTATATATATATATATATATATATATATATATATATATATATATATATATACATACATATATATATACGTATATGTACGTCGTATATTTTAATAGAATCTCACTAACCATCACGGCGCCAGCTTGAGATCAGAAACATGGAAGGGAAAAGGTAAATTAAAATTCTGTTGCAGACCATGTCCTGTTTTCAAGGCAGATATTAATATTACTTTTGCATGTTAATATATTCTTTGCAGATTAATATGACCTTATTCAGATGGTAAAAATATACTTCTGTACCTGCAACATCTTTTAAAACTCTCAGTAGGAAAAGTTGTTCACTTAATCTGCAACAATCTCTGCTAACTCAAAAACGACACTTTTAACCCAGCTTAATCTGATATGGGTAACGTCCAAACAAGGGGAAAATCTCGTAAGAATTTTATCATTCGCATTGATGACCAGTAATCTCTCTCTCTCTCTCTCTCTCCTATTTTGCTTATCATTGGTAACAAAGATCCTAGTTCGGTCTTCTGAGAAATTTTAGCTTCAGGAAATTTCTTGCCACTTGCCTTCATGGAGCAAGTGACTGTAGTAGACAAAACCTGAATGGACTGGTTAAGATAAATAGGACAATCGTACCAAAAAAAAGAAGTACCTCTATTAGTACTACTTACAGTATATTTGACGATATATCCCCATATAAGTGTGGTTTGATAAGTATCAAATTGAATATCATAGAAGATGAGATATTTCCTCTGTTAGGCAAACAAAACTACAGTAAGATAAGTAAATAACTGACAAATGTTTCAGATCAAAGATTATTGTCCTTGAAAAGAAAAAAAAAAAAAGATCATATACCATATTTTATATTCAAATCTGTAGGGAAAGAGAGTTCGGTTGTGATTTCTCATTTCACTAAGAATGGACGATAAAGTAATTGTACTTTTATACGAATAAAATGCTATTTACATTCATCGGCTATTGATTGAAGTGACCTACATCCTTTTTCCAGCATAGTTCTCTTTACAGGAGCAAATGTCGCATGATGACATGGACGAAACTGCAAGAAAATAAAATAAAACGAAAAAAACGGGGGAAGGGAACTGACAGTCAAGAGAAGGGATGCGGAAAATGACTTTCCGGAAATGAAGCCCTGTCGGCAGGCGTAAAACAAAGGTAGATGACAAATGGCAACGGATTCTTTACGGTAAACATAGGCGAAGGCAGTAGAATGGCTCCGTCTCCCGTAAAACTTAATATTTCCGCCAAAATAGACTTCGGCGTTTCTCTTCATGCCCCAACGGACAAACTAAGTAAAATTGTCGCATCTGGAAATGGTTTTATATATATATATATATATATATATATATATATATATATATATATATATATATATATATATACCCTCTATAACTATGGTAACAGCTACTATAAATGCTCTTTACGGCAGGTATACACTTAGTAGGAAACCAGTTTTGCAGGCATTTACATACGATGTATAGAAAAAATACATTTGTGATGATACTTTGTACGTGTGTATATTTCTGCATGGATGTAAATTAACCACCTAAATATTCTGCCATCATGAGCGAACTGCTATACTTTTTTATTACAATTTTTTTCCAATCCAGATTTCAGCGTTGTTTTCATAAGAGTTTACGGGAATGCGGACAAATATTTCCACAGCCCTAAATTTGAATTTCCGACTAACTTCGTGACAAAACTGGCCGGGAGGTCTGGCATTCCAACAAATTTGCCTTTACAATACGGCAGAATTATATCGCGTGAAATAACCGAATTATCACGATCTGGATACTTTTTAACTGGTAAGCGAAACTCTCCATGGTCCTGTTTTGTGTTTGTAAATCCTTGGCACGTAACTTGAGTCGCAGACGGTGTTGCCGGAACTGCGTCTGCCCTCTGCATGTCTGTTGTGTGTGTGTTCGTGTTAATTTACGTGGATTTGTTTACGTCTATATTCATGACATTGAACATAGTGCAGCTGTCTTGAGGTATACGGTTAACTGGTTAAGTAGCAGAGGTTGTTCGCAATACATCGCTCTTCTAATTACGTGTTACGAGGTGCAGTGTTGCCAAAGCGCGGAGAAACGACCAAAAGTGCGGAGAAGATTCGAGGGCAAGTCATTGAATGCAGAGCTGAGGCCTCACGTATGCGGTGCTGTAGGTCCGCATAGTATATATGCTTTTAAAACTTTTTTCCATTAATAAAAAATGATTGAAATTATATATTTTTGAAAATACTAATATTTTTGAAAAATGAACCATTTTCACTAGTCTCGAGTGTTCGTGAGCCAATATCAGTTACAATCATATACGATTTTCAATTAAGAACCTATTTTGTCAACAGCAGATGACGTAACCCAATGCATTCATTCTATAGGTCCAGCAATCTTCAATTTGCCTTTGTAATTATATATGTATATAGGTTAGTAAAATTTGGTTAATTTGTGAAATCTTAGGGTGAAGACTGACTTAAATTAATGTAAACTTAGTCATGTGTAACGAGTTTTTATTTATTTTTTTGAGAAAACAACTGCAAATATGTGTTAGGCAATTTCATTAGTTGAAGTGATTCAACTGATTATAACCGAATAAGTTTCGATATCAGTATGCTAGAAAGTGGTGTATTATAATCGTGGATTTCATTATATTAATGTAGCTTATTGATAAAAAAAAGGACCAATTATGATGTGCTCTTTTCCAATTTTTTGAAACTCATAGCCCTGAATAGGGCATTCGTTTGGCTTAGGATTGGCACATGTAAACCATAAATCGTGTATACCATAAATCATGCTGTCCATTCTCTTGGGGTAATATCTCATTTCAAAATATCCGGATCATAAAAGGTGGCATATAGACCTACATGTTTCATATCGTTTTTGTCAGTTTAAATGTTTATGGCATTGATTTTAAGCCTAGACCTATGTTATATATTTGGTTGTTTATTATCATTAATACTTCAGCAAACGTTTGATTTAACATACAGCATATTACCTAAAGCGACAAATGTGGCTTAAAAAAGAAAATGAAGAATAAACTACTTATGAATATCGGAGGATTTATGGAGCTTGTCAACTTACTCTGTGGCGAACGCAAAGAAATGAATGCAAAATCAACCGTTTTTAGTAAAGAAATACATTTTAAAGCAGTTTTTTTGTAATTTTCCACTTTTTGCTGAGAACTTTATGAATACACTTACTTGCCCTTGTTCACTTTGTAGCCTAATTTACGCATCAAATCATATACAACAATCATAACTATAAAACAGTAATCACACACATCCACACAAATCACACACACACACACACACACACACACACACACACACACACACACACACACACATATATATATATATATATATATATATATATATATATATATATATATATATATATATATATCGAATATAATAAACCAGCTTCAAGACCGAACATTGTCAGCGTATCTCGTTCGATTCTAAATTTTACTATCATTAAAGTTACATAATGTTTCAAAATAAAGGGGAAAATCTAACTCTAAAAAGGTTTAATTAGTAAACCCAACTCACATACTGGTAAAGATACGGTTAATATAATATAACCAGGGTGATTATTTCGTCTAGTTAGTGTTGCAACATAACATTGCTTGGCAATTAACACTAGCTACACCTCCCGGTGCGGAGCTAGTTTCTTGGTGATGTGCGGACTTCGCGGCAAGCCGGCAACCCTGAGGTGGAGAATGAATGATGAACTAGGGTTATCTTAGGAAGTCAGGTAGGCCAATATTTATCATACCTATATTTTTATCCTTAGGCTGAAACACGCCATTGCCGTTGTAAGGAGAAAAGACCGATGTTAGGAAATAGCCTAGTGCATGTTGCCAGAATTGACTAGGCTAAATGCAAACAGGCTTGACAAAACGATATATAATTTTCACATGACATCGTTTCAGTGTACTCTGAATGTTTCAGATTTTCATTTCCATAGTCGTTTTGTAAATACTGGGGTACATCTAGGATACTTATCCGCGACGGCCTAGAGTATGGCAGTTGCGGTTTTTCTATGCAGTTTTAGGTACCTACTGAACAAGAATTTTAAGTAATATTTATTCGGACGACTGTAATTAACCCTCCGGGGGCCAACGGCGAAATACATTGGACGGCCCCCAATCCCTAATGGATGTCGTATCCGCGGTTACGTTCCTTGCAGTCCGTGCGGACTGCTTCTGAAGAAATACCTCAAGATTATTGAATATTATCAAAATGTTACCATGCACCAGGCAATTAAGGGTCTGGTAACTTATGGTAGGTTTGAACCTAGGGATACAATACATCATCCTAGGTTAGGTTAGGTGTGGCTGGAAGTGGTTGAATACCTATTATATATTTTGCTTTACAATGCCCTAGGCTAGGTTTGGGGGCTGGGGGAGGAGGTGGGTGTCACACCCCTGGCCAAGTCATTATCTGGGATCCTGGCTTAAGTTAGGTTAGATGAAATGGGGTTGGGTTAGTTTGTAACCTTAATAAGCTTTTTAAATTACAGATCCTTAGGTTTTCTTAGGTGTAGGGTCTAGGGGGGCAATGCTCCCCCAGGACAGGTATGAACCTGGCCCTCTTGATTAGGTGATGTTAGAATACGCACAATGAGTTTCACTTGTGTTGTGCTTTCCTCCACCCACAAACACCTGTTTACCACTGCCCTTCATAATTACAGGATATTAGGGGGTCCAGAATCTCGGCAATTACTGGAACAAAAAAGTCTAGTTTTTATCACTGGAATGTAATTATGTAATGTTTAAAATAAAAATTTACCCAACAGGGAACCTGTGCCACGCAACAAATAAAAATAAGAATATGGATATATATAATTATCTATATAATATATATGTATATATATTGTATATTATATATATTATATGTATTATATATATTATATACATATATATTATGTATATATACATAAATATACTATATATATAATTATATATATTCATATTTTCATTTTTATTTGTGTGGTACAGGTTCCCCATTGGGTAAATTTATATTTTAAACATTAAATAATTACTTAGTGATGAAAACTAGATTTTCTTGTTTTCAGTAGTTGCTGAGATTCTAGACCCCCTAATATCCTATACACTGTAATTATGAAGGGTAGTGGTAAACAGGTGTTTCTGACTGGGGGAAAGCACAAAACTAGTAAAATTCATAGTGGGTATTCTAACATCACCTAATCTAGAGGACTGTAATTTAAAAAGCTTATTAGGGTTGTGAACAAATCCAACCCCAGTTAATCTAATCTAACCCAGAACTCGGCCAAGGGTGAGGCATCCACCTCCTCCCCCAGCCCCCAAACTCAGCATAGGGTATTGGAAATTAAAATAGATAAAAATGTTGAAAATGAGTAAAATGAGAATCATCTCGAACACCTCAAGATAACAGGAGAAATCGTAGATGTGTACTTTATTAGGTAATGAATCTAATTTTCCATAGTGCTCTCGTTAATGACATTTTCCATTATTGTAACGAAAAGAATTTTCCTTGTATACAGCAAAGAAAACAGCAACGCAGGTAGTTTGGTATGAACAGCACTTATATAAATATATATATATATATATATATATATATATATATATATATATATATATATATATATATATATATATATATATATATATACGTATATATACGTATATCTATAAATATATATATATATATATCATATATTATATATATATATATATATATATATTTATATAAATACAGGGTGTAACACAAGTTTACGCAAATATTTCGAGAAATGAAAGAAAAGTCATTCTTTCTGAGTAGAAAATGTTCTATACACATATGCATTTTAAGGCTTCGTTTGTCGGTGAGGTGAATTTTTGAAATAACTGTTTTATTAATGGCCAAGTAAGATAGCCCTCACGGGATGTGGGAGTGGGCACGGGTATGTTGAGGGGGACTGGACTAAGTGAAGGAACTGATCACCTCACTCGTTACTCTACCCTACTTTATTCATTTTGTGAGCAAGAAACTGGAGACGATGCCTTACTGTTCCAGTAATTTGGAATATGCAGATATGAGGTTTATTTATGGGTAGCCGTAGGTCCCGTTGCTGAATAACCACTGGTTCCATGCAACGTAAAACACCATAAAAACAAACAGCAACAATAAACGCCACTGTTATTAAAAACAAAATAAGGGGAAATTGGCGATTAGGCTGATGCGAATAAAATACTTCCAAATCAAATATATTCTTTAGATATTGATCAAGAGGGGAAAGTGCACAAAAGGGGAAAGTGCAAGTATCATTGAAACCTTCTCCCTCTCTGTCAATTTTATTTACTGGACTCCGGTAATGCAAAGAAAAACAAGCCGAATGGACTCCCCTCCATTCAGGATAGGCCTATTCATTAAACACCGATCAAAGATTTAAAACATACTTTCAAAAATCTCTCGTTCTCCATCAAAAGTATTCATCATACACCACTCGAAGGGAAAAACACACCTAAGAAAATGCTTTCGTCTCTGTCAGACGAAAAAAATGGAAACTTTTTGGAAAATTCGTTTTCTTCAGTCTTTCCTGAAAAAGGTAGTACGTATTATATTCATGCAGTAATCGAAAACGATAGAAAAGCTGACTTTGTTCAGTGCAGTAACCTCGCTACCTACATTCCCTCGTCATCATGATTACTGTTATTATCACTCATTCAGCACTACTTTCTTGATACACAAAGCGAATCATTAAAATTAGATAAGATTACAGTGAAGGCTGTTGACAGGTGATTTATTAATTGAAGGGACAATAATATTAAATTTTCAAAAACCTGCAAGAAAAAAAAAGTCATAATTAAAAAACTACCTATCCAGTTGCCTAATGCACTTCATCAACCACAACCCCCCACCCAATATCCCTGACTACTCAACATAGAGTACACTATCTTGGCCGAGCGCAGTTGATTAAGGAAAACCGGTTATTTTAAAATTTCGCCTCACGGATGAATGGAGCCTTAAAATGCATATATTTATAGAACATTTTCTGCTTACAATGGCCTTTTCTTTCATTTCGCGAAATACTTGCATAAACTCGTGTTACACCCTGTATATAATAAGTAATAGTAATATATATATATATATATATATATATATATATATATATATATATGTGTGTGTGTGTGTGTGTGTGTGTGTGTGTGTGTATAGTATATATATTTGTATATTTACACATATATATATATATATATGTATATATATATATATATATATATATATTGTGTGTGTGTGTGTGTGTATGTATGTATATAAACCTTCATACTTCACTCCATCTACTTGAACGAACCCTCTCGGAACATTCCGATTCATCCTTTCACTGATTACTAGCTTCTAACCTTTTCCACAAATCCCTAATGTTTTCACCATTTCAATTCCTGTTTTGACACATGTATAGGTATACTACCTGAACAGTCCTACATCCCACAACCCACAATACCATCTCTTTTAGTTGCCCCTAACATTACATTTAAGACACCTGATGTATATGTATACATAAATACATACATATATATATATATATATATATATATATATATATATATATATATATATATATGCATATATGTATATATATATATATATATATATATATATATATATATACGGGTGTCTATTATATATATTATATATGATATATATATATATATATATATATATATATATATATATATATGTATGTATGTATCTGTAGAATCCACTGGTCACTTTTTTACCAGATACATATGCAATTGTAATAGCCACAATGCCCTCTTAACATCTTGAACATCTGAATTCTTTGTTCCTTTATTTATTTTTTTTTTTTTGGATACGCTTGTCACTACAAAGCATGAAGGTCCAAGTTCAAAGAAATTTGAAGAAGAAATTGTGATGCGTACCCAAAAAAAGCAAAAAATTTAAGAAGTTAAGAGAACATTGTGGCTATTACAATTGCATGTATGTATAATATATATATATATATATATATATATATATATATATATATATATATATGTGTGTGTGTGTGTGTGTGTGTGTGTGTGTGTGTGTGTGTGTATCGGGTGTCATTAATGTGATGTTAGGGGCAACTTAAAGAGATGATATAATATATATATATATATATATATATATATATATATATATATATATATATATATATAATGTATACATACATACTTACATACATTAATGCATTATGAGTTTTCTCTCCGGAAACAGAAGTGCTGTTCATACCAAAGTACCTGCGTTGCTGTTTTCTTAGCTGTATACAAGGAAAATTCTATTTGTTACAAGAAAGGAAAGTGTCATTACCAAAGTCACCTTGGAAAATTTTAGATTCATAACCGAATAAAGTATACGTCTACGATTTTTCCCCTTTTCTTGAGGTGTTCGAAATGATTCCCATTTTACTCATTTTCGACGTTTTTCCCACATGAGCAGGTCTCATTTTTCCACTGAGTGTGAAAAGTAATTATACTCTATTTTTTTTCGGGATTAAGAAGTGAAAATTCAGGGTTCATTAAATAAAAATTGCATAGGATCAAAGCCCCTTTTTAAGAAAACGGGAGCCAAGTGTCGGAAATCCTTTTAGAACTAAGTTGGAAGCCAAAAAGATCAAAAACAAGATACGCCATTGACAGCAGATTCAGAGCGAACGCATAACAAGACACCAGTTTGGAGAGAAGGGAGTCGAGTCATCAGAAGTTCGGATAACAACCTCAAAATATTTGTTGAGGCATAATGACGATATACCCTTTCCTCCTATCAAAAGTATACGAATTTCACGAGTAGTTGCTGCCTTCATTCGGCAAGTCTGAACTTGCCGCCATTGTTGTCATTAAGAAAAATATGAATATATAACGAAGAAACGTTAGTAAAAGAAAAAAAAACTTGTTTCCCAGCACGAATACTATGAGGCAACACAACTATACTCTGTTTTTTTTCCATCTGTCCATCCGCTTGTGGTGTTTGCGTATGGTAACACTGCGTCCCGGGCTTTAGATAGTTACATTCAGCTTTCATTCAACGATTATAATAATATCCTATTTCGAATATTAACGGTGTAATTCGCATACAGTAAATTATTAAAACACTTTTCAGTTGCAAATGTACACCCAGATATCCTTTTATTTACCTAAAACTTACACATAGCTTAACTATCTAAAGCCCGGGACGCAGTGTTACCATACGCAAACACCACAAGCGGATGGACAGATGGAAAAAAAAACAGAGTATAGTTGTGTTGCCTCATAGTATTCGTGCTGGGAAACAAGTTTTTTTTTCTTTTACTAACGTTTCTTCGTTATATATTCATATTTTTCTTAATGACAACAATGGCGGCAAGTTCAGACTTGCCGAATGAAGGCAGCAACTACTCGTGAAATTCGTATACTTTTGATAGGAGGAAAGGGTATATCGTCATTATGCCTCAACAAATATTTTGAGGTTGTTATCCGAACTTCTGATGACTCGACTCCCTTCTCTCCAAACTGGTGTCTAGTTATGCGTTCGCTCTGAATCTGCTGTCAATGGCGTATCTTGTTTTTGATCTTTTTGGCTTCCAACTTAGTTCCAAAAGGATTTCCGACACTTGGCTCCCGTTTTCTTAAAAAGGGGCTTTGATCCTATGCAATTTTTATTTAATGAACCCTGAATTTTCACTTCTTACTCACGAAAAAAATCTTTCTTTGTAGCTTCTTCTTATGCCTAAGTAATTCTAGATATATCGTCTACTTTTCTGTTTGGTGCCTTTTAGTATTTTTGGGGGTATGTTTTGTCTTATTTTTGTGCTGGCCCTGAATGAATAAAAAATAGAAGCCAGAAATTCACTATTATGGTTTACAGTTTTCCAATCCATGGACAGTGGTAATTCATATTGGGAATATTTAAATTTAGGTTTAATCTCCAGAAGGATTAATTACTTCATATTTAAAAGCCTAGTAAAACTTTTTTTAACATTCTTTCTTTCCAGCAATGGAGTCTTTGAAAATTGAAAAAGAAACCAACAAAATTACTGTGTTTACTTATGAGTATTTACATTTTATCTTACTCAACACTCGAGTACTTTCAGGCCCTATCTGTGGCCCTTTTCCAATAGATGCGTAGGTTGTCAACCTTGGTCAAGGCTGCTGGGCCTTGACCTTAAGTAAACACGTTATACACAGTAATTGTGGGTTTCTTTTTCAATCTTCAAAAGAAAACTGAAAGAAGTTTTTGTTTGGTTCAATGGAGTCTTTCATAAGTCTCACTTCCCTTCCCCTACTTGCAGAAGGTCAAGATGATAAGCTCATTGCGACAATATTTGAGTAAATGTCGAATAATATATATATATATATATATATATATATATATATATATATATATATATATATATATATATATATGCACAATGTGTGTGTTTGTGTGTACGATGACTACGCGTCACATAGCGACACGTAGTCATGTACACAGTATCACTACCCCTTTTACGTCTTGTATGTCATAGTTTATATCCATCTACACTTCCAGCGGTGTTTGTGAAGTTATGCAAATTCGACATAAGTAACGGTAAGATGGGCGAGAGGGAGTGACGCAATGGGCGTAATGGGTGAAAATGGGTAATATGATAAACCCACTCCCGCCCACCTGCGCTGGAAACCATCAGAACTCCATTTTCTTTTAATGAGGATAGTTAATTAGATTTTGGTCCGGATCTTACGAAATGCAGTTTCTCTGTTTAATGAGAGTGGGGTGGAAATTTCATTTTTGTGATTTCGTATTTTTTCGGTGGCCTCTTTTTCACAAATTTTTATTTTCTCTACATTCACGAACCTTTAAGGTTATTCTTAAAAATCTTTGTCCGTGAATGTGTGTAGAGAGAGAGAGGGGGGGGGGGGGGGGGGCGCTTTTAGTACATAAATAGTTATGACCAAATATACTAATGCTTAAAATATTAACATTTTGTTATTGCATAGTTTAAGAAACGCAAAACAAACTAACAGTTTAATTTGTTTTGATCATCTTTTATATATATTGAAATGTAAAGTATATATTTGCGACATAACAACTTTGCTTCCTCATGTTAGGCTTCCAGGTCTTAGAGGCAGATATTTTTAACAAAGAGGATGCACAGAGGAAGACTAAGGCTCAAAGGACAACTGGTAATTTAGAGAAACCTGCTTTGTTTTGATTCTGACCATAAGTTATAAATCTGGATGACGTAGTTGGCAAATATTACCAGATAAAAAAGGCCCTACTTGATTTTAGAGCTAGATATTGAAGCGGTGTATCAAGGTTGTGGTATTTTATCCTTTGATAAATTACGCTTTGGCATACTTATGATTGCAACACGCAGTTTGTTAGTGGAAATTGTTTGTTTAATAATCTTGTTTGTAATCAGAGGAAGACCTTCCTTGATTCAGTGAAGAGGAGAGTAAGTTTCCCCTTGAGAAACGGTTTGAATTCATTCATAAAAACTAAAAATTCAGATGCACAGACACTTAAAAATTCAAGAGTAATAGTTATGCAGCGAGGCTGTCTTCAAAGAGGCCGTTACGGAAACAAAAGACTTTCATCTCCTGAAGGAGAATAGTAATTGTAGCAGAAGTAGTAGGAACCGGAATTCCTTCGTCTCTTGTTTCTTTGATGGACGAGAGGAAGAATTTATCATAAGACGTCGACTGTAAGTAATTTTCCTGTAGAAGTTGTCGTGAAAAGTAACATTTTTATCAAGAAAACAAATTTTATTATGTATAATGAAACTGGAGTTAGTCAGGGCAGATTTCTTCCGAAACGAAACAGAGATGGCAGGTCGCGGAAGGAAAGAATAATAGGAGAAAAGAAAGAAGGCGGAGAAGAATAAAAAAGAGAAATGGATTTTCCCCGTATAGTGAAGGGGCCAGGTGATGGCGGAAACGAAAATCTCCATATTCATTTCCGCTGACACAACTGGAGTGGCCAAGATATCACGTACGCTCCGAGCCTTTGGACTTATTCTCTCTCTCTCTCTCTCTCTCTCTCTCTCTCTCTCTCTCTCTCTCTCTCTCTCTCTCTCTCTCTCTCTCTCTCTCTGATCCCCCCATAGACTTATGTGTTGCCCTCGTTATGTTCTCATATTCAAAACATTTGGTTTTTGGTTGCACCGCGTTGCGTATTCAGGGCACACCTTGATGGCTGGTCTTTCTCTAATGGATCATATAGGGTATAGAGGATCTAGTGACTCGGATCACTCAGAGGTCACTAGTGCCATTGCTCCTCATTCATTTTTTCATCTTCGTAATTATTATTATTATTGCGTGCCTTCGTAGCAATAAGCTAAACCCGAATTCAGTTTTGAAGGGCAAAATGTTTTCTTAATGCATGTCGCAGTATTTAATGTTATTATTTTAGTAAGGTTATGCATTCGTATATGGAACATGACGGAAAGGCAGTTTGCTAACCAAGCTTCAGGAGAATATAATGTTCACGTGTGGAATAAGGAAAACCAAAGCAAAGAAATTTAGCCAATACACAGGTAAAAATCAAAATAGGCTAACATTTCATAAACGTAAGCAGGGGTTAAGAAATGTAAGAAAGTTAAAGGCAGTGAGGTAGTGTACTTTAAAGTAAATTTACAGCTGTAAACATTAATGATCAGGAAGTCCTGTGCTACAGTTTTGCAATGAGGGAAATGAAAGAGCCGTAGTACTGGGGAGTGTGACATCTCAGAGCAATGTAGATGCTGACATTGTTAAAGGATTAGTGTTCATTCATAGAAGGAACACAGCCGTATGGGATATCACTCGACCACGGATAATGTCGTTATTACCAATATACGGGAGAAGGAACCCAATTCCTCGAGTCAATACGATAAATAGATTGAAAGATCTCGTACTTGCAATAAATCTTCTATGAAAATAGCAATATTCTGCATAAAAAATAAAATTGAAATTTGAATACTTATGATAAATAATAACTTTAAAGCACTGTGACATATCCAGTTTTAGAGGTGATGAAAGAAATACTTTGGAATGGAGGTCGTCATTACGATCTTACATGATAAAAATGAACCTGCACGTAGATTTGGAATGTCGGTATCACCAGACCGGGAACACAATTGTAGTATTTCTTCTCAATAACAGGTATTATTCGAGGGGAAAGCACTGGGAAAGGCGTGACACAATGAAAGCAAGCATAAATATCATGACGGGCTCTCGGAGGTATTTATACCCTACCATAGAGATGATAAGGCTTGAAGACATTTCTGTAGATGCAGGGGCTTTACGAAGAAGAGTTTTCTTGTGGCATTAGGCCTGTTTTTCAAGTTCAGTTCAAAAAAGTTTTGAAGTCGAAGAAAACGTCATGTTTAGTAAATATTCCGACTTGCTAAGTAGACTTGATCGAGAGTTGAGAGCACAACATGGTAACGGCTTGTCACTGAAATCTTAGTTTTGCTTGATTTCAGTCTCGTCTTCCACAGACTTCACAACAGATGCATTCCTAATCCCTGGTAAGACTAGCAGCTGTTACATTTTACATTAGGGGAGAATAACTGCAGTAAGAGTCACATTCTCTACGCACGGTCCCTGAACGCTATCCTCAGGAAAGCCAACCAGTCGGCCAGGGCTCATTAAAATCATCGCCCACATCTCTGCAGCTGAATATTTGAATGAGATTAATGATGGATTTGCAAGCAGAAAGTACGAGAACTAAGAACAATTGACAGGTTGAGTGAAGAAGAAACTATTTCATTATGGGCTAGACGACTTGTAGATAAAAAAATAGAAATTTTTGAAGTGAACACAGGCCAAGACTATGGAAGGCCATTGCGGAGACGATGAAGACTGTGGAAGGCCATTGTGGAAATACTGTGGGACAGACTTAAGTTTTACCAACATCGATATGACATCATTAGTTGATGATAAGCAGCAAACAGTATGGCCTATTAGCAGGTAGTCTTTTGCCTTCTTTGTCAACGCTATGGACATTTGTTGCTGGGTTACTGCGTCGCTCAGTTATTGGTGTTATTGTGCCATTACCTTTGATTCTGGCATTGGAATCGTCTTTAGACTCGACCCCGTCATTCTTGGCTGGAAGTGATAAGATGTTACCAGAAATCTTGTTTTCGGAAGAGGCTGATGCACATGCTCTTATTCTCTGGATCACTTCAATTGATTTGGGTGTCGATTATCCCCTTTTTGGAATTTTGTTATTGCTTTTTTACCATCTTTACTTATGATTGCACTACATTTCCCATAAGTATATCTTAGGTTTTTTTTCCTTCTGTCCCTTCTCAATAAAGAAGAGCATTTTATTAGTATTAAGGTTTGATGCTTTTAAGTTTGAATTTAATGTATATACGCATCTGTGAATTGCTTTCTCAATTAAAATATCCTGACCATATAATTGAGAAAGCAATTCACAAAGCAAACGTAATTTTCTACCGACCCCCTAAAGACAAGACCAGAGATACACCCAACAATAAAATAATAATTCCCCACCTGGACACGATTAAGAGAATAACCAACCCCCTCGGAAAATCGAACCCTTTTGTATTTACTTACCCAAACACCTTAGCCAAATCCCTGATTAACGTCTAACAAAAGACATCTCCAAAGGACTCTGGGGTATACGAAATCCCATGCCAGGACTGTGACCAATCTTACATCGGATTTACAGGTAAATCCCTTCCCCAGAGATTAATACAACACAAACGGTCAGTTAGGTATGGACAACAGAACTCGGCTATTTTCAACCATATAAATGAACATAACCATAGAATAAACTGGAATTTGTCACGTGTAATTTATAGCAGCAACTGCCGGTACAAGAGTCAAATGATGGAATCGGCCTTAATAAAAGAGAGGCAGGTAATGAACATCTCAAAAGGAGCATGGATTTCAGACACGATCGACAACGTCTTCATTCAACCAACCCTTAAGAAGATTAAAGGAAGATTATCAGCGGGGGTGACTTAAAATGGCTTGTTTGTGGATGGACCTCTTGGTATAAATACCATCTTTTCTGTAAACTTTTCTCATTCATCTACCTGAAGAGGGAGGCAGCAGTCTCTGAAATATAGTACTTTTTTTCTCTGTATTTTGGTGTTTTTATGGGCTCCTTTTATTAGATATATATATATATATATATATATATATATATATATATATATATATATATATATATATATATATATATATATATATATATTGTCTTTGTCCTCTTATCAGTATACATTAGTATCCTTTATTCTTTTACCAGTATGTATTAGTATTGTTTTTCCTCTTACCAATATGTATTAATATTGTTTTCTTCTTATCAATATGTGTAAGTATTGTTTTTCCTCTTATCAATATGCATTAATATTGCTTTCTTCTTATCAGTATGTATTAGTATTGTTTTTCTTCTTATCAATACGTATTGGTATTGTTTTTCTTATTGTACGAGCTCTTAGAAGAAATGAAATAAAGAACACTAACGACTGGAATGACAAAGGTCCTTTTTGACCACGATGATATCAAGTAAATCTGCTCCACTTTTCTCCTCTACTGTTTGTCATTTTTTTTTTTTTTTTTTTTCCCCAATGTAGCTACTGCTCACAACCCGCTGGGCAACTGGGTACGTTCTTCCGTATCGAAGCTTCACCCTGCAATGCTTCGGAGGAAACCTGTTGTCAACACTGCCACCAAATATGCATGTCCTTGAAAGTTGCTTCTCATGCTATATGAGTGGCTGTTGGCCTACCTCAGCATAGCCCAGTTTAGAGATAATATTTTCGTTACCTCCGGCAAAGGGGTTATGCTTTTGGTTGGGTTTGTTTGATACTTTGTTTATGTGTTGTTTGCAGGATTGCAAAAGGTTACGTAGATATTTACGAAAATGTTGAGAACCATTTGCCCCATGACTGGCTGCAGATGATTATTTTTGGGGAGATAGGACCAAAGCCCTTTTGGGCGAGTGGATTACAGTCTCCGGACGTTCTTTTTTCCTTTTCATATAGATTGAGATTTATCTTCTCTTTTGTTAAGGAAGGACAGGCTCATCGATTGTGTATTCACTGTTCTTGGCCAAAAGCTTAATTTCCTTCTGTAGAACTTGAATCTTTAGCGTTTTTACCTTTATTCGACCTTATTCCTGGACTTGTCATAACACTTACTGTATTGCTTATATCTTAGTAATGTTGTGTGTGAGTGTTGAACTGTTTTCCAACTTGTAAACTGAAAGAGTCTTCTTAGATTCTGTGCAAGTTTATCTTAGCAAACACCAGAAGAGCATAAAGAATAAAGTATTTACCATTACTCAGGCAGATTGGGGCCTCTTTTATATATCTCTGTTCTCAGTGGGAGCGCACAAACTCACAAAGATGTTTCTCCCAAAGGAATCTCTAGAGTGCTTTTAGACTTGAATCACATTATATACTTTCAGAATATCTTAAGATGTCAAAATATGAGGTTATCATCATAGTTATCGCTCCGCCAAATTTAAAATTCTTTCAGATTTTCGTCTGTTGCTAAGCATGAAGAGAGAGAAAGAGAGAGAGAGGGGCTGCGGGCGTTGATAGAGGGGAACGAGGGAAGGGGAAAGCAATATACATATTTAGAACCATCCGGGCGAAACTGATGTGAATTTTTTTTCCAACTGGGAACTTCGATCAAAGCAAGCGATATGAGAACGGAAAGAAAAGGAAGGAAATAAAAAATTCAGGTTGTTCAGGAGCTCAGAAAGGTAATCAAACTGGGGCGACATATGGTCGCTCCCCAAAGAGACGTAATTAAAAGGGATTAAAGAAGGTTGGGGGAGGGGACGTCTTTTGAGTTTGGATAAGGTTCTCTATATATAGGTTTGAACGATATGAAAGTTTGCTATATTTTTTATTTTTTAATCTTTTTTTTCCTAGTGACTTTGATGATTTGAAAGTGTTTACATAAGTATTTTCAATATCATGAAAGGAGAAGGGTCCTCATTAAAAATCTTTTTTCTTTTGAATTCTGTGAATGGAGATGCTTCGCCAGTGGATATATTTATGGTCGATAAAGTATTCCAAAATGTGCAGAATAAATGCAGCATATTTCTTGTGCAACAATAAGTGGCCCAAACAACCGCATATGTATACGCATGCACGGGCACATTCACACACACATATACACACACACATATATATATATATATATATATATATATATATATATATATATATATCTACATCTATGTGTGCATACATAGATATATCATATATATATATATCATATATATATATATACTATATATTATATATATATTATATTATATATATATATATATATATATATGATATATATATATAGATATTTTATATATATGTTATATATGTATATATATAAAATTACGTATAATATAATTAGATATATACCTATATACTATATATATACATATATATATATAAAGAAAAAAGATGTTTGCATGTGAGTGAGAGAGAGAAATTAGGGGTGGGGGGGCATGGCCGTTCATACCTGCTCACGTTACTATACCTGTGTTCAATTATTTCAAATAGACGTGATGGGTACCCAAAGTCTAAAGAGTGAAGCACCTGCATCTCATGAAAGGGACAGAGGCGTATGGCTTTCCATTCCATTTCTTGAGCGAAACTCTAAAAGACATCTAAGGTCAAGAACTTTTATTTATACGGACTCGCACTCGAGAGCTTGATATTTTGGCAATATTCTTGAAAATTCTTTAAGAACATCTTAGGGGTCCGTATAACGGATAATAAAACTTGAACACTGTATGCAAATGTGGTCCTGTGACGATCATCTGCGTTTTAGGAGATGTCTCCTTAATGGCCCAAGTTGCCGAAAACTTCATAGATAATACTACTTCTTGGGTAAACTTTCTGCATCTGAACATTTTCTTGCAGGATTTATCATCTGCTAATTACATGGGGGACCTCGCGAAGGGAAAATTCCCTTTTTCTTTTTCAGAATTGATTCGCAGTAAATGTGCTAATTATTTTAGCAGTTATTTTTTAGAAGTAAAAATAAATCTTTTGAAAATACGAAATTAACTTGCAGTCACGTGTACATTTTTTCAGCATTCGCAAGGGTTTGGCTCCAAAGAAAAACAGAATTCGGTGTTCACTGCTACTTTCTTAATTTGACTATTGAATCGTGCGCAACCTCCGGCTCAGAAAATTGTATATATATATATATATAATATATATATATATATATATATATATATATATATATGTAATATATATATAGTATGTATATATATATATATAAATGTATATATGTATATATATATGTGTATATATATATATATATATATATATATATATATATATATATATACACATGTGCGTGTGTGTGTGTACTTGCTTTTTTGTGTCTATTAACATCGCTTCATCACACATTCCAACTGTGATTTTTTGCTGTTGTTGTTCTCTTAGACCTAAATGTGGTTCACATAGTTTTTGGAATTTAATTCAAGCATAAAACATGAAATGGGTATATTTTTGCATTTTGACAGTTTAAAAGTCGATTAAGTTTTAAAACTGGTAAATGTTATGGAATGACAATCTACAAACGGATAAGAACCTTTACACATATTTCTTACTAAATGGACGGATTTCCTTCTGCGTAATCTCTCAGTGGAAAGAGAGAGAGAGAGAGAGAATGTTATCTACCTAGCATTTCCAATATCTTCATGTTTTAAAACCCATGTGATTCAATCTTTCTATGTTTTGAGAGAGAGGACATCTTGGCACTTCATTATCTTGATGTTTTAAAAGCCTTTCGATGCTTTGAGAGAGAGAAAAAGAGAGAGAGTAACACTTCTAGCATCATAATGTTCTAAAACACATTTGTGACTTCAATCTTTCGATGTTTTGAGAGAGAGGATATCTTCCTGGCACTTCAATGTCTTGATGTTTTAAAAGCCTTTCGATGCTTTGAGAGAGAGAGAGAGCGTAACACTTCTAGCATCATAATGTTTTAAAACACATTTGTGACTTCAGTCTTTTGATGTTTTGAGAGAGAGAGAGAGATGGAAGCAACAGCTGGAGGGCCAGGCATAGGCATTTGCATGCTTCTGGTGGGTGGCAAACATGCAGGCGCACACTTGAATTCAAAGGTCCTCATTCACAACAACGAAGCATTTCGCGGGACGCCTCTTCAGGCTTTCTTTTGTGTGGCTTGTGGTTCTCCCTGTGCTTGCGTTACATGTTTACCCAGTCGCACAATAATCTAGGCCTCTTTGATGAGCAGTTCCATGACTTTTTCATGTGGTGGCATCTCTCCTCTCTCTCTCTCTCTCTCTCTCTCTCTCTCTCTCTCTCTCTCTCTCTCTCTCTCTCTCTCTCTCAAGTCAAGTTCGCATGAGGCGTTACTGGAGATAAATTTGCACGATTCAGGTTCTAAATACCACATGTACTTCGCCACACTAACTCTAGAGACAAGTGTCAAAAACACTTGCGTTGAATAATCTTAGTCCCACTGTGGCACTCTTCCGGGGAAGAGGAAAGGAGTGCCAGAGATGAAAGTATGTAAAAAGATAATCTCTTTCTCTACTACATTCCCGACATAAGAGTCTCATATGGTAATATGATTCCAAAGTTTTCCCTAATTTGAAAGAGATGACATTTCCCCGGGAAAACTTTTTCTTCCGGATATTTGGCAGGTGGGGAGTTTTCAAGCTGATCCTTTATCCAAGATTTTTATATTTTCGTTTCACTTACTGCCGCAGGTGAAAAGGAATATACATACATTCACACACACACACACACACACACACATTATATATATATATTATATATATATATATATATATATATATATATATATATATATAGATAGGGATATATATATATATTACCCGTTTAGCAGTCAGTCAAAAAAACGTAAGGGGAAAGAGGAAAAAATGGAGCACTTATGTCTTACCTGGAGTTTTCTGATTGTTTTATGCTTGGAAGGTTGCCAGAAAACTCAACTGATAATCTAAATTTAGTTTATTTACAAAGAAAACATTGAATGACCTGAGATAAAGGCAAGGCATTTAGGCCACGTGGAAAGAGCGCTGTGTACTGTCTGGATTACTCTTTTATCATTCACAATATGAAAAAAATTGCCGAATTCAACATTTAATGCACAGCTGGTTTCCAAATTGATGATATCCGGTAATAAAAGCACTTGCAAGGAAGGCAGGGAGCACAGAGCCGGCAGTGGCAATCCGGAAATGAATCCCAAATTACACACAACATAAAGCAAGACTTCTCACACAATATTTTATGCCTAACGCACTATGGAGGGAATTTATCCTTAATCACACAGAATGGGAGAACTCTACTATCGTTTCCAGAGGCCGTGTAATAGTGTTTTTCCCAAATATCTAACAAACCGGCTTATGAATTTCCATGAAACTACAGCAATGAATGTTTCAAACATTGGCCTAATTTTTGGTGGTACAATGAATTGACAGATGTGCTTAATTAAGCCGTTTACTCTTAGAAAAAAGAGGAACTTCTTCCCCTCCTTCAGAGCGTTTCGAAGAAGTGGTACTTAATGACGTAACTGTGACGCAGAGGTTTCCCCAACCCTCCTTCGGTGTTTTCACCTATGGCTATCCTAGTACTTCCCCCCCTTCCTTCTTGCCTTCTTTCCTTCATTCCCATTGTTATTAGGCTACCGAGTAAATCCCTGTTAGGAAAGACTGTGTACTGCACATATAAAATGAGCCGGAAGAGCAATAAAATGTTCTATGGTGGTAGATAATGATTAGATGGTTAACACAAATTATCGAACATAATAGAAGAGGTTTATAACAGGCGTGTGGAAACGCACTGAGAGATATTCTACTCGGACTCCTACAAATTTTAGATTTGCGACTAAAAAAAAAAAATTAATTAAATTAAATTAAATAAATAAAATAAAAACATTAGTAGAAATAGAAAACAATTTTTTTCCTTGAGAGAGTTTTATATTTGGAATGATGTTATTGGGGCAAGACTGGAGCAGGATTCAGAAATAATTTCACCGACTTCGACTCCTACCTCAGAGCCCTTTTAGTAAATCCAAGGTAATCATCGGCAGCAGTTGTAGTAGTAGCTCTGAACTATTTCATATAGATTCGACTTTAGTCATGCAAATATGTTGCTTTGTCCTCGCCATTGCAAAACTACAATTGCGCTGAAACTCTTCACCATTTACAACAGAGGAGAAAGAAACCGCCTGAAAATTAGTATAAATCGGTAAGAAAAGTATGACTTTAATAAGTACATGATATATTGCAATATACTGCGCGCCATATATATATATATATATATATATATATATATATATATATAATATATATATATATATATATGTTTATTTAAATGTATTTATTTCTTTTTCCTACAGGCCATGCGAAACGAGTTGCTGATGCTATGGGGATGACTCCGAACGCTGTCCGAGTGTTGGTGAGCCGTGGACAGAATCCTCATCCACCTGAAACACCACCTGCATCATCAAATACGTCGCCTCTGGTCTTTGACAACTTCACCGTTGGTTCCATTAGGAGACATGTGCACAGCATGTTTAATGCTGAGCGATTTTTCACTATTGCCACTTTAGCGGAAAATTTAAAATGCTAAATATCATTCCTGAAGAAACATCTGAGAAGCAGTATGGCGAATCCTCCATAACATGGGTTTCCAGTACAAAACATCCCAGCGGAAAATGTACCTAAAGAAAGAAATAAATTTTGGAACGTCAGTTTGCCGCCAGAGTTGATGCTCTACGATCCCTCCAGCAACATCGTGATGAAGGAAGAGAAGTAGTGTATGTCGATGAGACGTGGTTTACGACGAGAATGCAACATACAAGGAGGGGGTGGACACCTCTCAATCTGTCACCAGTGCCACCTACAGCCGCCAGGTGCCACTATGAGAAGGAGAGAGGTTTGTGGTAGTAGCAGGTGGTACAGCTAAAGGTTTTGTAGAAAGTTTATTTTTTTTTATGCTTCATGCGAAAAATAAAACCGGCGACTACCATGGAGAAATGAATTCAGAGATATTTATTCGGTGGCTAACATCACAGCTCCTGCCGTCGCTTGAGGATCCTTCGGTGCTGGTGCTAGACAACGCCCCATACCATAGCCAATTGACAGGAGATAGCCGATGCCCAACAACAGCTACAAAAAAAAGGAGGATTTGGTTAACTGGCTCAGGTCTCGAAAAATACAGTATCCAGCTCACGCAACACGCCCTGAGCTTCTAAAGATATGCAGGGGCAACCGGCCGAAACCAATTTACATTGTGGATAATATAATCCGTGAATGGGGCTATGAAGTAGTTCGCTTGCCCCTGCCCATCCTGAGCTCAACGCATCTAGCAGGTGTGGGGCAGTATGAAACGACAAGTGCGCTCCTCGTTGCAGCGGTTTACCTGTGCTGATCTCTTTGCCAGGCTTGAAGAGGCCAGGCTTGCTGTAACACGGGAGACGTGGGCTGGCGCTGTCAGGAGATCAAGATATTTTGAAGATGATTACTGGCTTTCAGATAATATTCAAGACAGTATAGATCCGGTCATCATCAACATTGATAGTGACGAGGAAAACGATCTTTTCCTTGAGAGTGATGATGTCAGTAAAACTGTATAAGTGTCCATTTCTTGTTTTTTTTTTTTTTTTTTTTTTTTTTCATCCCTCAAATATTTATGCTTTCAGCAATTGGTGATAACATTATTTTGGAAAAGCAAAGCTAATGAATACTTGATACGAGTATATCAGGTTGGCCATGTAGACAATGTCAATGGATTTCTCAAAGTAAGGTTGATTGGTATAATTCCAGTGACAAAGTCGCAATGATATTTGTCACATACCTTTTAAGTAACAAAATAGGTACTGGTAATTATAACGTAAATAAATATATAAAACTATAGGTTGAAATATAATAAATCTTATGTATGTATGAACACACACACACACAATATATATATATATAAAAATATATTATATATATAGTTATTTATATATATATATATATATAATATTATACATATATATGATTTCAAAATTTATCAAGTGCCGATGTCAATGCCCTTATATGAAACATCTTTAGAAGTCTACCTTCTAAGGAATTCAAGCTACTCTCTCTGGTGAAATTGATAGGATAAATTATATCAAATAATGCTCTTTGTCATTTTCTTCCTGGCAATTGATGTATCGAGTAACCTGTGTTGTATGGAAGATGAGTCCTACGGCTTAACCTAAAGAAAACTATATTTCTATTGCTTTACCAACACTCGCTTGAAGTGCGAAGTGTAGGGTTAGCATGGCTTCTTTCGTCTCCTGTCTAAGTCTCATTCTTGATCTTCAATGTAAGTGAGTGGGTAAGATATAAAAGGTTGGTCTTGTGTTTAGGTAAAGTCTAAAGTCACGAATCACATTACCAGGTATGCTGAACTTTTACTGACAAAGAATTTCGTATTGCTTGGGGTAGGTCATATGACAATTATCCATGGAGTTAAACAGGCGTTTAACAATTCGGGGGATGGGAGGTACAGGGGAAGAAACGTTATACCAACGTCACTGAGGGACGTCATCACTTTTGCGAATGTGTGGGTGGCTAAGACTGGCTTTAGCCTCATTTTCTTAAGTAAAAAAGTTAATGAAACGTAATTGGCAATGCACAGTATTTCCCAAAATTAAGCCATTGTATGAAGCGCTCCCTGCTTTGATATCATGGAAATCCATCAGTTATTTTAGGAGTTATTTAAAGAAAACACTATTACATGGCCTCTGGAAACGTTAGTAGTGCTTAAAGAGAATGGCTCAATGAAGATTTTTGTTTATCTGGGACGATCACAAAGGTAGCATGCGGCCGCTAGGTAGAAATGAACAGAGGGAGGTTCGTTTTGAGAAGTCAGAATTTGAATATGAAAATGTGGGAGAGTTGGTTTGACTCTGAGGAAAAGAACTGGCAATATGACTGTAACTCAGACGTATCTGGGTGCCTTATGTAGAGTAATTTGGAGAGGATGGCGTCGGCTTTGTCTGAGTTTAGGGCGCGCCAGTCAGCTCCTTTGGTTAGGCCTATGGGCCGGCAGGGTCGGACGTCTGACCGTAATGAAAGACTGAGCTGGACTGAGGACCAGTGTTCCCAATTCCCAGTGGAAAAAATGAAAAAGTATCACACACTTCACCAAAACGTACCCTTTTCGTATCACATATTACCATTTAGTATAGAAAAAGTATCTTTGGTCAGAATGTTTTAATGTTGTGTATCATACTGATAAGCAATCTGTGCAATTAGAACTGTTCTTTATATTACGATCCCTATTCCTTTTATTTAGTCATACTGAAAATGTAAATAATCACACATCTTGAAGATATAAACTGTAATATACAGTAGTTCGTTGCATTTCATTTATTATATTGATAATATTAATTGTAGGTTTACAAAGCATTGAGCAGGCATGGTACATTTATTGAATTTTATTTTATGAAATACAAGCTTAAAATATAAGTGCATTTACTATATTATTCAAAATTAGAATTATCAGGTAATTTAAAATTAAGCTAGCAAACAATAAATTTGCAAAATTAATGATTAAGCTAGCAAACTAGAAATGCAAACTTAAAATACTTCCAAACCAAAAGGTTACATGCTGGATGAATAATAATAACAATTCAATAAGGTAGGTAATATGCACACATTTTTTTCAATTTATATTGACTAAGCAAAACAATGCCCTTGTTAAACTGAAGTAATTTTTTTGAATACTGTTTGTGCAGAGGTTATCATTTCCAAGCTGGGTTCCCAATCATAACATGGCATGTTACCACCATTCTCTTTGGCAAGAATAAGGCCATTGACTGATTTAGTGTTGAGTCTGTTTCTTGTGTCAGTCTTTATCAGGTTAACTCTTGAAAAATCCTTTCAACAGCTGCAGATGAATGAGGCAACACTAGCAAATCTAGCATAAATTGTGATAACTTGGGAAATAGTGACTTACCATTGGCTTGCTTCAATTTCCTTACATTAAACCAAAATTTAACTGGATTGTTAGTATCCTTAATCCTATCAAAATAAAACGGTAGATTCCGCCATTCATCACTGCATTCATCATGTTCCTATTCTGAGATTAACTAAGGGAACTTTAAAAACAAAGGTACCAAAGATTTTACTGTTTGGGCTTTGACTTTAGTTGGGTCACGTGCATTTATTAGAGGCATTATAGTGTTCATCCCACTCAATCTCTTATGGATCTGATTGGCTAACTCAATATAAAAGTTTAAGCAATTTACTTTGAATTTTGAAAGTTCTGATGCTGCTATGGCATCCCTGCTCAAACTAGTTTCCACTTTACTACCAAAGTGCCATTCTGCCTCGGGTAAAAAATTACTGGGATCATTGAACTTAACAGAGAAAACATCCGAGGTTGTCATGAGTCCAAACTTCTCTTCATTTCCTGTTATAAACATGTTCCATACGATGCTGTTCAGTATGTAACTATAGCCTTCGAACTTCAACGGTTGCAATCTTATTTTTGGCAGACAAGCAAAAATGACTCCTAGCATACATGCTAAACTGACTTCTATAATATTATGTCAGAAGGTCGAAGAGAATGATATTCTATAAGCCATTACCCCCTCACCATCAAGCAATCACTTTGTTTAAAAGTCCTAACCCAGCTCGAGTATTAAACGACCCTTGTGGCAATATGTCATAGAGAAGTCATGCAATACATATTACTCAGAGGGTCTTAGGCAGATGAACACTTACCAATGTAAAACGTTTTTGTCCAAAACGAAACAAATATGGCTAAAATAACTTTTTTTTGTTCAGTTTATTTATTTATTTATTTGCAGAACGTACCAAAATTGGCAAAATGTATTAATGTCTTTCATTTAGTACCGTTTTTACTTAGTGGCGTAAAAAAGTACAGGAATGACCAGAAAGTATCAAAACGGTACTTTCGTACCGCCACTGGGAACCCTGCCTGAGGACGAGGTCAGGTGCTACTGCTTGAGGTTGGGGGTAGCTTCTCCCCCCCGTTGGCAGGTCATTCTGGAAACAGACATACGGCCAGCGAAAGAGGATAAGGGATCTTATGAGTAGGCCTAGGAAGTACCTATCTAGCTACACACTCCCCTTGGGATATGTCCCTGATGCTTAATGAATTTTATTCCCCTGCTTCTACCTGCTGGAAATGTCCATGCTGAGTTTCCCTCCTAAAGTCAGCTGATATTAGGAGTAAGATGGCTGCCGTTTCTAACTAAATTCATTTTATAAATACTGGAGAGAGAGGCGATCTATAAACACACACACACACACACACACATATATATATATATACATTATCTAATATAATATAGATATAATATATATATATATATTGTATAATATATATATATATATATATATATATTATATATATATATATAGATATATAAATATATATATATATAATATATATATATTCCTTACACGCTTCTTCATATAGAGTTATTGTCTTCAGAAAGCGTATTTTGAGGTTGCTATTTATGTACCCTTTTCCATCTTGGCTGCGGTCCTCCGCAGTTATACAGTTTATACAGCAGGGGCACAATGCCTTATAATGCGATGTTCCTCCATTGTGCTGACCTACCCCTACTTGTACTGGATACTCTGGTTAGTGATTCGGCGACCCCGACTGGGGATTAAACTGAGTAGACGATCAAGGTAATGTTGTTATCGCCTCACAGCTAAACAACCTTTTCTCAGTGAATGAGGTATTACTTAAAGGATCTTTGCAGAGTCCCTTCGGCTCCTAGCTGCAACCTCTGCCAATTCTTTTACTTTACCTCCGTTCATATTCCCTTTCTTCCATCTGACTTTCCACCCTCTAACAATTGTTTCTTAGTGTAACTTCGAGGTTTTCCTCTTGTTGCTCCATTCAAACTTTATTATTACTGTCAATATCCCTTTAAGCGTTGAATGATCTCATAGGCCCCAGCACTTGGCCTTTGGCCTAAATTCTATATTCCTTCCTTCCTCACTGAATGAAGCACGTTTATCATGACATATAAAACAATCACTTTGAACTCATTTTTGTAGTATATATATATTTTTTTTTTTTGCAATTTCCCTGTTCCTTTGCTGATTGACATGATTTGGAATTGTAACCTGGGGCTTACGATCAAGTTATATTTCTTTCAAAGGGTATCTTGATTTTCAGATGCAGGGTAGATTCATTTATAAAAAGTTCCGTCGTATTGTTTTATATAACCTGGTAGCTTTGGAAGGTGTATGGTGTATGTACAGTTGAACTATTCCTTTCTTTATATTATTTAAAGAATAAGGTAAAATCTTTAATAAACAAAATTACTAGAGGAGGAGAGTAGGAGGAAGAGAGGTTACTATTTGGAAGCGGAATCCCCCTTCAGAAGGACTTCAGGTATCATGAACCTTTCTGGGGTTACTTCTCTAGTTTTTTATAGTGGCACTGTCTGAGGTTACTTCCCCACTTTGTTTTTCACTGGCACTAGGACCAGTATGAGAGTCACTGGACCCCTGTCGAATAACAAAACTGTCCAGAGACATTTGCTTCTGACATCTCTTCAATTTCTGCCTAAAACGATACAAAGCGTTGTCATTGAACATGTTAGAGACATGGATTGCACGTCTTTGTTAGGATGATGTGTCTCAACAAAATGTTTTAGACCACAGTACTTGGAAAACATTTCTTTAATCACTGAAGTAGGCACAGAATCCACTCTCTCTCTTCCTTCTCTTCCTCAGATTCCACATCTACCATCTGTTGTTGTTCCTGCTGAAGGTCTTGCAGCTCCTCGGTGGTTAGCTCATCCCTGTGGGCATCCACTTTGAAATCCCCACTGGCATTCCCACAGACCAAGAGTATTAACTTCTCCTTCATTGGCTTGTGCCCTGGCAATGAACTTGCCTCCTGCGTGATGTAGGTCCGTTTTGGCATTTTCTGCCAGAACAGGCCTGTCTCATCAGAATTGAAGACCTGTTGAGCGAGGAATTCTTCAGCCTCAAGATATACCTTGAATTCCTAAACGAATTTTTTGGTGGCACGTTTGTCAGAACTTGCAGCCTCCCCATGCCGTATGACGCTATGGATGCCCGTACGTTTTCTGAATTTTTCGAACCAGCCTCTGCTGGTCCTGTAATCACTAAGAGCAGCACTTGTTGGCATTTTCTTTCTTAGATCAGCATGCAAGATCCTATCTTTTTCACAATTGATCGCTTCAGACACACTATCTCCCACTAACAGTTTTTCATTGATCCACACCAACAACAGCTCTACATCTTCCACTACTTGCGATCTGTTTTGATAATGATATGACTTCTTTTGCAAAATCAGCTGCCTTGATTTCATGTTTCTTTGCTAGGATAGAGCTGATCGTCGACACCGACTTACCGTACATCTTAGCGAGATGAGTTACACATGCACCACTTTCATACATTGGTACAAGTTCTTTCATAAATTTTGTCGTGTTCCTGGTCTTTTTTCACCGAAGGAGTGGCATTTGCAGCTTTCTTTGGCACCATGATGGCTACTTTGCAATTAGGTTTTATGCCAAAATAAGCACAAAATAGAACAAGCATATGTGGTGATGCGGACTACGAGCGCTCGGATGGAGCATTACTCATTGTACAATAACCAAGGAAATGTACGATAACCGAGACGAAATTTTGGAGAAAAAATCTACGAAAACCAAAACGTACGAAAAGACAGGCGTACGAAAACCGAGGTTTGACTGCGTGTGTATATATATATATATATATATATATTATATATATATATATATATATATATATATATATATTCGCGTACCAGCCGCAGTTTTGTTGGGTTCAAGGTTTAAGATTTTTAATTTTTTCGAATAGATCAATGACTTGGCTGAATTTGGATGTCTTTGCAACAGGACAACTTAGTCAGTGACTACAAAAGACCAACAAAAGGGGGCAGCAAACAAAAGTAAAAGTGTCTATGGTCATTTGGAAAATATGCTGCATTTTGGCAGTTGGTTCTAACAACACCGTTCTGACCAAGGCTAAGATGTTGTCAGAATTCACTTTACTCGAGGCACTAGCGCAAAACCAAAACTTTATAAAATTCGTACTATGTTTCAAGCAGATATTTACTCGAAAACTTGTCACCAAATACGACAAAATCACTTATCAAAAATATGACTGTACCACTTCTCTTAGTAACACAAATATGTATGTCACTACAATGAAAGGTCACTGTTCACTGGAAAGGAATTTGAGAGACAAAATTCAAGTGTGAAATTGAGGACCAAGGAATGGGAATGGAGAGGGTGTTAGGAATAAGGACTGGAATTACAGACACTGGTATCTAGTCGAATATACCGTTTTTCGGCACTTTACCTGATTGAGTCAGCGGACTTTACTTTTTAAGTAGAATGTGCCAAGAGAAGTGGTCGTCGAGGAGAAGTGTATCTTCTTGCTACTAATGAAGGGAGTAGGTAGGATGTGACTGGAATGACTGGTCGCACAAGTGCTGTAGTAAATGTATGTTGTGAGGCTTAGTGTGGAAATTCATCTGTTACGAGGCCAAAATGGAAGGACTCATAGGCTTCTAGTTTAAGCCAGGGCATTGGGCCTGATGAGTCTCAACTCGTTATGGACACCTGGGTCCAGAGATACCTACAGACGTAGGGTATCGCGACTGAGTACTGGGCTACTAAGTTAACGACCTCCTGCGTCATGGCTTTTGCGCTACTGATATCTGAGGGCGATCCAGGGCGTTTATATCCCCATCTGCAGCCGCCTTCTTGGATGTGCACCACAACACCCCATAAATAGCTCAAATCCGCGAATACTTGACACCCCTCTAAAAATGCTTATACCTGGGTATTTTATTAGTTTTATCACAAAAAATGCATTTAGTCACGAAAATGATATGAAAATACAGTAATTAGTGAATATTTCTCAATGAAAAATACCGCGAATAGGCGATTTTTTCAGCAAATATTTCTATAAATGTTCTATGAAAAGTCCGCGAATAGGCGGTGATCAATTATATATTATAAATATGTATGTGTAGAATCTCTTTGTCACTTTTTACCAGATATATGTAATTGTAATAGCCACAATGCCCTCTTAAGTGCATTGTGGCTATTTCTATTATATATATATATATATATATATATATATATATATATATATATATGTGTGTGTGTGTGTGTGTGTGTGTGTGTGTGTGTGTGTGTGTGTATTATTTATTTATATAATATTTCAATAGATATATTGGTAGTCTCTCAGTACGTAAATTTATGTACCGTGTTTCCTTATATAAGTGGTTAAATGAACATGGACATTTGGTAGATGAACATTTATGAATGCATGCACATCGTACAGGTTTTACTTTCATTTCAGTCAGCACCATCATCATATCTTTTGTTGTCTGCATTTCATTATAACGAACAACCAGTTTCGTAAGAGCAATTTAATCTCAGCAAAACTAATGTCAGTTTTGAAGTTTTAAATTTCTCGTCGACGTTTATCATCCAAAAATACGTATTTATGAACAGTAAAGAAAAATATAGAAAGTGCATGATTCATGAATTGCTTTGTTTCTTGTCAGCATTACTCATAAACGTCCAGTTACGTACTATTCACTCGTTCTGAGTAAAAGAGAATGAATGTCGGGTTTGGATGGATCACTTTAAAAGTATTGTGATCAATAAGAAGTTCGGCGTGAAAAGAATTTTCTAGGGCATTGTTAAGCAAAGCGAAATTAGCTGTAAAAACAGATATTTTTAACCATTTTTCAGGGTTTGGGCGATTTTCCAGTTGTGTGTGTGTGTGTGTGTATGTCTAAGAGAGAGAGAGAGAGAAAATAAAACTGCTGCAAGCTGGTGATCGATGCGTGTTGCTCACTCCTTCTAGATTGGTTTTCCACCCTCGAGACAAGTGCAGTAAAACTGCAGAAATGCTTTCCCATTTAAATAGCAAATTTGTATTGCCGGTATTGTATAATAATTAATGGGAGACTCATGGCATTTTTAATTATCTACCAGTATTATAACTCCCGTCAGCAAACATCAGCGAATTGTGAATACTGGTAACGCATATACTTACATTTTATTTATTCAGGAAGGTAGCAGTTCGTTATCCAGAATGAAAAATATAGTAGGAGGAAAGAGAAAATAAAATAAATCTTATATATGTTATATATATATATATATATATATATATATATATATATATATATATATATAATATATATATGTGTGTGTGTTCGTTATGCTTAGCATAACGAACACACACACATATATATATGATTGTCATCCTCTATCGTTAATTTTGCACGAGAACCCATGAATTTTGCGACTTTAAAACTGGTTCATCTTGAGCAAGATTCATAAAAGCTTACCTCAAGATGGCTTAGCTTTTTCTTGCCAACTGTTTTCTGCTCTAAAATAATATGGTTGCTTTGGAGCTGTGATGACGTAATAGTGTTGTGCCAGAAAATCCCTTTTAAAAGGTGACTTTTTAATATAAGAAAATACACACACACACATATATATATATATATATATTTATATATATTACTTAAATACTCTGATATCCTGGATGCGGGTTCGAACCCTGCTACGACATCAGGAAGAGTTCATATTCTTGCATATAGAGCTAATGCGTAGTGACCAGCGTATCCAAAAACTGAAGAAATCGAGGTGTTTTATATATAAGGGCTTTGTTGTTATAACAAATATTTATATATATATGTATATATACATAATGCACTTTATACTGAGCTGTGTATCTATGTCCTCCGGACCTCCAGTTAGCCAGATGATGAAGCTTTCATTAGATTACGAGATCGGCCACGTGATAAATTGACTCGTGTAGCCCTGAGTGCCAGTTTCTTTCCTTCCTGCAATTTTCGCTCCGTGTGAAATGCCTCTTACACATCACCGTCATGTCGCCATTTCCTGTCTCATGCAGTAGGCAGCTTACAACTGACGCAGCGCATGCGCCGTTATTTCGGGATTATTGAGATGGGTTCGTCTGTCCACCCGCACTTATTCTGTCCGCCCTCAGATCTTAAAAACTACTGAGGTGGAGGGCTGCAAATTTGCATGTTGCTTATCCACCTTCCAATCATCAAACATACCAAATTGCAGCCCTCCTCTTGTCTCAGTAGTTTCAATTTGATTTAAGGTTAAAGTTAGTCATGATTGTGCATCTGTCACTGCTATATCGCCAGCAGTAAGGGCCACCAGCATACGCAGTACAGAAATTTCGATTGCGCCTAAGAAACTTGGTCGCATTTTTTTACTTGTCTTATGTTTGATATGTTTTTGGCTTATATTAATTTTCTCTCTTTGTGGTTACATGCTGTTTCTTTTTATTGTTTTAATCTTAACTGAGTAATTACTAGTTGTTTATCCGTTTGTAATCCAACGCTTTTTGACGCGAGTTTTAAAAAAACATACACAGAAATCGTAAATATTCCTTTCCTCGTTATTTTGCAATGATATTGTATCCCAGCATAATTAATCTTGCTTCACACATTTTTCCTCTCTAGCCAAAGTTTACGTTGTCTCTGAAGTTACTTTGTGGGGGGGGGGGGACTTTTGTGTGTGTGTGTGGGGGGGGGTGGGGGGGGGGGGGGGGTGGTTGATCGAAGTTGAAGTTGCCCTCTCTTCTTGAAGACAGTTGCTTGGCGTTGCGTTCTTATTGTTCACAACTTTAGCTCTTTTGTTCATTGAGCATTTTTTGTTTATTTATTTATCTATTTTTATTTACTCTGGTTCTTTGCTTACGTTTCAGCTGTAATTTTCTTGCTATGAGGATTTTTTTATTTGTATTTGTTTATGGCATACGATAATATAGTTTTGTTTTTTTTCGCCACTAAAGAAGAACGTTTGTTCTTTTTGTTACGTTATGCGCTTTTATAGCTGTTATCACGAAAGTCCAGTATGAATAATTTCTGCCATATTCTTGTTCATATGATCGTTCATTATACACTAGTCACTTCCCTACCTAATGAATGGCGTCTGATTTCCCAGGCAAAGATATAGTACTTTGTCTTGAAACTAAACCTCTTGCAGCCGATTCTTTTATAAGGCCAGGAGTACACGAGCCACTCTGTAGCGCCACAGAGTGGCGTCGGTGTGTGGTGGAGATGTGGCTTCCCATAGGTTTCCATTATTTGTAAGCTGTTGCGGGGATCAACGACAGCTCGCTAGCCACAGACGCTCGTGTGCTCGACATAGCTTACCTATGGGCAAGATGGGAAGCCACATCCCCGCCACACACCGACGCACGCCACTCTGTGGCGCCACCGAGTGGCTCGTGTACTCCTGGCCTAAAAGTTTCAGAGGAGATTTTTGGTTTTGTGATGACTTCAGGACTTCTCAGTGGTTTATTTAGCGATTAATTTCAATTTCCAGAGGGTTGTCTTTTCAACATCAGAAAATGTATTGCAGTCCCAACCTGTTGCATCGTTATTCTGAAATTTTTTTACATTTGTTTATCAGGGGAGAAAATCATTGTCTTATGACAAGAATATTGCACGTGTCTAGTTTTCATCACTGACTTTTGTTACCAGTGATAATAATAGCATTTTCATACTTACGCTTGACGTTAAAGTTATTCATGCAAGACTGATTTCTCAAGTGAGTAATGACTGGTTCCGTTATGCAAAATGGAAATAATAGTGATTCAGGATTTTAAAGCCGAATCTAGATTTGGGGCCATCTAAATATACGTAGTTGAATCGCATGTAAAGGAACTGTCTCAAAATTTTCGTCGGATACCATTTTCGTTATACAGCTGATGTAAGTCTTCGTTTAATGTCAGTTAAAGGATAACTCCTGCTTTAAACCTCTCTGGTGACGTATCGGTGTGTGTGTGTTGGGTGGAGATAAAAGTGAAAAAGATTTGCAGTAATTTATCTCCTGCAAACATCATTGGCATTTCCGCCATTTTCTCCTGGAGTTAAGAGATTGCATCATTAATTTTGTTATCAGACTCGCACAGATTGAACGACAATCTCTGTTGTCAAGGTTTCCAAGAACATCTAAATTCCTTTTTCGTTTGAGTGGCGTAGGAAGTTTACCCTTGACTGTTAATATGACGTTGAGCAAAACTTTTCCTTTTCCTTCCTGAGGCCGATTTTATTGCCCCCGATTTCTCATGGAAACAAGACAACCCAGATTTGTTATCTACTTTTGGAACGTCTCAGGATTACTTTCATAATATTGGGTTATTTGTATTGGTAATTCTTTTCGGTAAAAATATTTTTTTTTTTTTTTTTTTTTTTTTTGTGGGGCCGAAAATTCTTTAATGCCGAAAGGTAATTTCATTCCAATCAAATTCCATTCTTCCAGTGACCTCAAGGGTCACTTAACATTGATTTTCAAGCCTTTGACAACGTTAACAATGAGCCTATGGAGCGGTTCAATTTTACAGGTTAGCTGTTCAAGACTACGTATTTATGTATTTATTGATTTTGACTTGGCTAACTATGAGGTCATTAATCCCACAGGATGTTGAAGGCTATGAATTTTGAATGATTCTTTGTTTTAAGTTAACATTATAGTAGAGGTTTTGTTGGATTTTGTTGTGATCTTCATCTGTCTTTCTTGGTGTTCCTCGGGGTAGTGTTCTGACATCTCGGACTGTTACCTTGAAAGCAAGTCAGTACAATATGGAGATGTGGCAGCTATTGTTGCAGGGATTTGCAGCGCTCCTCCACTCCTCCGCCCATCCACCTCCCCATTCCCAACCACGATCAGACATGAAGTTGATGCTGTACACCGGCAGTACCTGGACTATTGAGCAGCAAAACTCGTTCTGCGCGCAGTTTGCAAGATTCGCTGTGCACATGTACTCCATCACTGTGCTGCTGAATCATTAGCAATAGCTGGTGTTACTTTCGACTTAACTTCCTATTTCTTGAACTGAAAAGCATATCAACGTAGTTCTTGATATATCGACCGAAATGATAGTATGACAACGATGTACTTTTATATTATTGTGGCTTTGATGAAATAATGTTCTTTCGTCCGGGTACCTTTAGCATCCCGTGACCCCTATCGTCGAAAATCTGCTGCAAATGCGGTTATGCTTCTTTCCAATAATGTTCAAAATAATTTAGACCATTTATAAAATATCGCGTTAGTTTGTGCCGTTAGTTTCATTCCCTTGACTGAACAACTGTGGAACGGTCTTCCTGTCACTGTCTTTTTATGACCGTTGGTTATGGTTCAGTTCGTCTGAATGAGGCTGAAATACTTCTCTAAAGTGTTTAGCCCTCTTGCTATAATTTGTTCTTAACTATTTCTTGGCTGCCATTTACCTGGTTATGTATTTATTCTTTATCATTTGTGTTTCCTTCTGTCACCCCTTGGAATTTATTCTACGTGCATTCCATATTTTGGAGAATAGATTTGAAAGTTTAAGGATTTTTTTTTTATTCCAAATGAATTTTGGTATCTTGATGATAATGATAATAATAGTAATAATTAATAATAATATGTAAAAAATACAGTTTACCATATAATTTATTATATAATTTTGAATTTTTATTATAGAAACTGTTTTTCACGAGATTGTAAATTTCCTAACAATAATAATGAATAATATTAATAACAAAAGTTTTACTGGTCTGTCACAATGTGTAATTCAACCGAGAGAATGCTGCATGACGTGGAATACCAACCACGTCGCAGCAGGGTACTTCATATGGCATCCACATTCACCCGTAATGCCCCAGAATAACATTACCGCAATAAGGAATTCTTAATGCCGAGACTGGAACTCTCATAGAGGTTATGTTTTATAGTCATTCTTTAGCTTTTTTTTTAGTTTTTAGATCGTCATTCATGCATTATTTGCGTTGTCTGTGAATCTCATTCACATTTGCATTTTTGTAGAATTTTTCATATATTTGGTAGTTTATGGTAACTTCGTTATAAATACTACAGTATTTTAGTAGTTATCTTAGAATGACATATGTATGTATGTATATATGTATATATATATTATATATATATATAATATATATATATATAGCTAAATATATATATATATATATATATATATATATATATCTATATATAGAAATATATATATATATATATTATATATATATATATATAGCTATATATATATAAAATATATATATAGCTATATATATCTATCTATCTATCTATACTATATATAATACGTATATATATATAATATTAGATATATATATATATATAGATATATATATATATATATATCATATAATTTTTTTCTTTAGAATTCTTAATCAATTCTCTGCTGTCAGAAGTTATGTTCAGTTTTTAGTTTTCTGAAAAGAAAAATAATGCGCCAGCGTTGTCCGCACTTTTTCTGTCCACCCTCAGATCTTAAGTAAAGGAATATTGATTTATTGAATGTAAAATTGCAGAAAAGGTTGAAAATTGATATTTGCATAGAAAAAAAGTGTGTACACTAGACAACAGATGGCAGTAGCGCTTGGCGTAGGCGGTAGTCGCCAAGGATAATGTACCGAAACAATGATATTTGGTCCATGGATGTCTAGCGTGAGTCGGGCATATATAAAGGCCCAAAACGACGATTTTCGTTGGAGCTGAAACAAACAAGTGATTATAATAGTGTATCAAGTTTTGAGGAATATATGGTAATGTATTGTTTATCCATTTGGACGTTTTCTTGTGTGATGTAACGTTGGTTGCCACTAACTTTTTGATGTTACAGTGAATTATATGTTGTGTTGATGTAAAGCTTTGTGACTTGGGTATTATACTGTAAAATGCAGTGATTAGTGATTAGTAGTCTTGATGAAGTGCTGTGTAGCGAGTCTTTGCTTTTGTGTAATTTGTTTAATGTTCTGTTTGTGACTTTAATTTCCTTACTGATTGTTATTAAAGTACATTTTAAGTTATAGTGGGTTGTCACTGTTTCCTGATATATTCTCCTCGTAAATCCTTACCATAGAGAGATTTTTTTTTTTTATGTTACATGGGGGCCTGTCGAACGAAACCCGAACGTTTCCCTATTCAGTTTTTGCTCATTCTATCGAACGAAACTCGAACATATCCATACTCAGTGTTTACTCATTCTATCGAACGAAACCCGAACGTATCCTTATTAATTGTTGCTTTATTCATGTCGAGCGTATTCGACCATAACTTGACGTATCCCTACTGTTAATTGCTTTTCAGTACTTCCATGTACTTTAGAGAGGGGGGAGAGTTGTGATAGTGTTAGTGCTATAATATTTGTCTTGCTGTGTTATTTTGAGCAGGTTATTAAAGATGTTTGATTTGAAAGATTTCATACGTAGTCCTAGTAGTGAAAAGTTAGAAGGTATAACTAAAATAGACTGGATTGTTCTAGCTAGGTACTATAATGTAGAAGTATCAGAATCTGAAAGGAAGCAAGAAATCTCAAATAAAGTAAGTGAGGCGCTAATGACTTTAGCATTTTGTCTGATAGGAAAGGGTTGTTACTATGAGTTGGGAAGAGGAAGAAACTGATAGCCAGCAAAGCGCTAGTGAGAATAATACAGAGGGTAGTGCAAGTGAAGAGGAAGGGGCCAAAGCCGTACGTGAAAAAACCAAGTCACGCAAGGTTAAACCAAAAAAGTCCAAACTTTTTTATGAAGGGATGATTGTTGAGCCGATGCAGATTCATTTGCAAATAGTTAGATTAGAGAATGAGAAAGCTGTTGAACTAAAGAAGTTAGAAAATGAGAGAGCTGAAAAAGTTAGGAAGTATAAGCTGAGAAAGAGGTTGAGCAAAAGAAGATTGAGGTTGAGCAAAAGAAGATAGAAGCTGAGAAAGAGGTTGAGCAAAAGAGGATAGAGCTAGAGATGAAGAAACTTGAAGTAGAAGAAAAGTCCAGAGAAATACCAAAATCTTTTAGAATAGACCAATGCAGTAAAAAGTGTACCAATTTTTGTTGAAAATGAAGTGGATGCATTTTTTTTACAATTTGAGAAAGTGGCAGAACAGCGTGAATGGCCGAGAACGTCATGGAGCACGTTGGTTCAAACCTCCTTTCGAGGAAAGGCTAGGGAAGTATTTGCTGCCTTATCTTTAGATGATTCCAAGGATTATGAGAGAGTTAAATCTGAAGTTTTGAAGGCTTATGAATGGGTGCCAGAGAGGTATAGAGAGAAGTTCAGAAGCTGGATAAAAAGAGACAGTCGCACTCATATGGAGTATGCACGGGAACAACGCCTGTGGTATGATAGGTGGATGAATGCCCGAGAGGTTAATGGTGATTTCGGTAAACTTCAGGAACTTATCTTGCTTGAGCAGTTCAAGGATGGTATTAATCCACTTATTAAAACATATTTGGATGAACGTGATGTAGATAATGTGGATGAAGCCACTAGATTGTCTTGATAATTATGCATTGACCCATAAGCTATATAATACTGACGTCACTCCTAAAATTGGAAGGAGCAGAGTTTGGGAAGAGCAGCAAAATTACAAGGCACAAGGTAAGACTACGAGTTCACAGGTATCATCTCGTGGAGTCTATAATAAATCCTTTAATAGAGGTAGTAGAGGGGCAAGTCAATATAATTCTGGTCCTAGTGTTAGAGCTGGAAAAGCAGGATACAGTGTAAATGATCAGTTTACACCTAGTTACCAAAATATAGGCGAAAATTTTAGAGATTTTGTATGTTTCAGTTGTGGCAAACCAGGACACATCAGTAGGAGTTGTCCACATCGCACAATAAACCGTCCAATTCAAGTGGTAAATAAAGTTAAAGATAAACCTGTACATTTTAAGGATGATCATAAACCTGAAAATACCAGTGCATTGTTGAATCAACCACAAGCATGTGGTGACAGAGGTCCTTGTTTGTTTGCTTCTCCCCTTAGGCCAGGTAAGAGGTATTGTAACGATAGCATCGACAGTAATAATATATGTGATGTTGATGAGAATATAGGTTACAAAATAGGTAACAATGATGTTCAAAATGTTAGTAATGTTGGTTGTATTGAGGATATTGTAAAAGGAAATGGAGTGAGACTACCTGAAGAGAAGTCCACATCCAAAGGTACTGAATTGTATGACCCTTTTATGGGAGATGGTTGGTTACACCTCCCTTGTGTTGAAAAAAGGAAAGTAAGGTGGTTAAGAGATACCGGAGCGGTACAGTCTGTAATGATAAAAAATATGTATGACCAGTGGAAGGATACTGGAGAGTATGTACTTCTGCGTGGGTTTGGACCTGAGTTTTCAGCTCCATTAGTAGAAGTAAGGTTAGAAACTCCGTTAATTTCGGGATATGTCAAAATTGCTTTGGTGAGAGAAATCCCAGTGTCAGGAGTAGTTAATTCTTGGAAATGATGTATGTGGAGACAAAGTTTTTGGTAGCAGTAATCCAATTTTGACAGAAAAACCCTTTAATTCTTCATTTATTACAGAAGTTGAATGTACATTTCCAAACTTATTTCCTGCTTGTGCAGTTACTACAAGAAGTAAGAGATGCCGAAGGAAAGGTAAATGATGACGACGGTTTGGATTTACAAAACTTGTTTAAAGATGGTCCGGAAACACTACAAGTAAGTAAAGTCAGTACTCCTTTGCGAATGCTGAAAGTTAATAAGGAAGAATTTGTTAAATCTCAAATTGAAGATGATAATTTGATGGTAATTAGAGATAATGCCCTTGTGATATAAATGATATCGAGAAGGAAGGCAAGTGTTACTTTTTAAAGGATGGAATCCTAATGAGGAAGTTCAAGAGTAGAAATGTTAATGATGTTGTAGAAAACAAGTGGTCATTCCAAGTAGTTATAGGAATTTTGTTCTAGGTATTGCTCATGACTGTAGTTATTCTGGTCATTTAGGTATAAACAAAACTTATGAGAAATTATTAAGGTATTTTTTTTGGCCTAAGATGCGGAAAGATTGTAGTGAATATTGTAAAAATTGTGATTTATGTCAAAAAGTAGGTAAAGCTCAACATGACCCTAAGGTGATGCCATTGCAACCCATTGAAGTTCCAGGAGAACCCTTTGAGAAACTGGTTTTGGATTGTGTAGGACCTCTGCCTAGGTCTAGCAAAGGTAACGAGTATTTGCTGACAATTATGTGTAGTGCTACCAGATTTCCAGAGGCTATTCCTTTAAGAACAGTGAGTGCTGATAAGATAATTGAAGCGCTTAACAAGTTCTTCTCGCTGGTAGGTTTGCCAAAAGAAGTTCAAACCGACCAAGGAACCAACTTTACGTCTAGAAAGTTTACCTCATTTTTAGCCTGTCAGAATATTAAGCATTGTTTATCGTCTCCTTATCACCCACAGAGCCAAGGAGTGGCCGAACGATTTCATCGAACCTTCAAAACCATGCTTCGCACGTACTGTTGTGAAAATGAAAAGGAATGGGATGTCTACATACCAATGTTGCTATTTGCCGTTCGTGATAGCGTACATTCATCGTTGGGTTTATTCTCCTTTTCAGTTAGTATATGTCCATCAGGTAAGGTCACCCTATGGAGGTGATAAAGAATCAGTTGATTTCAGATGAGAAGGATTCTAGCACGTTACAAGAAATGAAGGAAAAAATAAAGAAAATATGGAAAGTAGCACATGAGAATCTTAAAGTAGTACAAGAAGAGATGAAAAGAAATTACGACAAAAAGGCTGCAAAACGTGAACTCGACATAGGAGATAAGGTTCTAGTGTATCTCCCTACAGCTGGTAAGGTTTTTAACCAGAAGTATATAGGACCTTGCACGGTGAAGGAAAAAGTAAGTGATGTTAATTATCGAATTCAATTTCCTACAGGACGGAGGAAAGTTAAAACTTTCCATATTAACAAATTAAAGAAGTATAACGAATCCAGTGGAGTGTTGTCAATTGCAAAAGAGGATGATGAAAAAGACGTTGAAGAAGAAATTGAACTTAGATTAAAAAATACAGATTATTTGAGTGATGATGAAAAATTTAGGAAGTTATGTATTCATTTATCTGATGAACAGCAGCATGATTTAAAGTGCTAATTCAAAACTTTTCAGATCTATTTTCAGACCATCCTAAAAGGATAAAAGGAGTACAACATAAAATCAGGTTGAGAGAAGAGACTCCATAAGTCAGCGTCCATACAGAATGTCGCCGAGGCAACAACAGTTAAAGACCGAAGTTGCTTATTTACTGAAACACGGACTAGCAGAGGAAAGCCATAGTGAATGGGCTAGCCCATGTATTCTAGTCGACAAACCTGACGGAAGTGCAAGAATGTGTCCAGACTATCGAAAGGTAAATAATGTAACTATAAAAGATTCATATCCTATGCCCAGAGTAGAAGATATAATTAATAATGTAGCAAAGTTTCCTTTTTTTAAGTAAATTGATTTATTGAAAGGATACTATCAAATTGAGTTAGACAAAAACAGCAGGGATATTGCTGCATTTGTTACACCCCATGGACTTTATAATTATAAGGTAATGCCATTTGGTTTATGTAATGCACCTCTGACATTCCAACGTCAGATGAATTATATCTTGAAGGATTTCGAAGGTGTATTTGTTTATTTAGATGACATTATTATTGTTGGAGAAACCTGGGAAGATCACATTAAAAAAGTATATGATGTTTTTAAGAGGTTATTAGAATTTAATGTTACGATAAACCTTGCCAAATGTGAATTTGGAAAAACTACAGTTCAATATTTAGGTCATGAAATAGGAAGTGGCCAAGTGAAACCTGTTGATTGTCATATTGAGGTCATAAAGAATTTGACCCTCCCTACATCTAAACGTGGAGTGATGAAATTTTGGGAACAGTGGGGTAGTTCCCCCCCCCCCGTTAACAAAAATTTTGTAAAGAACTTTTTCAGATGTAGTCCTACCATTAACAGAGTGCTGAAAAAGGATGGTTGAAGTTGTTTTGTGGTACCAAAGGAATGTGACGATGCCTTCAATAAACTTAAGCTCATGTTAATGTCTATGCCAGTACTGAAATCCCCAGACTTTAATCTACCATTCAAGTTACAGGTAGACTCCAGTGAAGTAGGAGCTGGCAGTGTATTATTACAGGAACATAATGGTGTTTTACACCCTGTATCTTACTTTTCAAAGAAATATAATAGCCACCAGTTAAATTACAGTATTGTTGAAAAAGAAGCTTAAGTTTAATTTTGAGTTTAATGCACTTTGAGATATACTTGCTTAACAGTAACTTTGAAATAGACGTATATACTGATAATAACCCTTTAACCTTTATAATAAATGTAAGCACAACAATAAGAGAATTTTAAGATGGTCTTTATTTTTGCAACCATTCAAACTAAATATTCACCATATAGCAGGCAAAGAAAATGTCATTGCAGATTCTCTCTCTAGATCTGTTGATTATTTAAAGGAAAGTGCTTGTTACCAACGACGTGGCAGTCTCCGACAGTTGCTAAATGGAAGTAGCTAATGTTTAAGACTGTAAGAGTGAAAATTCAGAATGGACTGAGGAGAGAGCCGCTGAGTTAAAAGGGGGGGAATGTAAAGGAATATTGATTTATTGAATGTAAAATTGCAGAAAAGGTTGAAAATTGATATTTGCATAGAAAAAAAGTGTGTACACTAGACAACAGATGGCAGTAGCGCTTGGCGTAGGCGGTAGTCGCCAAGGATAATGTACCGAAACAATGATATTTGGTCCATGGATGTCTAGCGTGAGTCGGGTATATAAAAGGCCCAAAACGAACGATTTTCGTTGGAGCTGAAACAAACAAGTGATTATAATAGTGTATCAAGTTTTGAGGAATATATGGTAATGTATTGTTTATCCATTTGGACGTTTTCTTGTGTGATGTAACGTTGGTTGCCACTAACTTTTTGATGTTACAGTGAATTATATGTTGTGTTGATGTAAAGCTTTGTGACTTGGGTATTATACTGTAAAATGCAGTGATTAGTGATTAGTAGTCTTGATGAAGTGCTGTGTAGCGAGTCTTTGCTTTTGTGTAATTTGTTTAATGTTCTGTTTGTGACTTTAATTTCCTTACTGATTGTTATTAAAGTACATTTTAAGTTATAGTGGGTTGTCACTGTTTCCTGATATATTTCTCCTCGTAAATCCTTACCATAGAGAGATTTTTTATGTTACAATATATATAGCTATATATATATAAATATATATATAGCTATATCTATCTATCTATCTATCTATATATATATATATACGTATATATATATATATATATATATATATATATATGTATATATATATCATATAATTTTTTCTTTAGAATTCTTAATCAATTCTCTGCTGTCAGAAGTTATGTTCAGTTTTTAGTTTTCTGAAAAGAAAAATAATGCGCCAGCGTTGTCCGCACTTTTTCTGTCCACCCTCAGATCTTAAGTACTAAGCCCAGAGGGCTGCAAATGTGCATGTTGATCATCCACCCTCCAATCATCAAACATACCACATTGCAGCCATCTAGCCTTGGTAGGTTGCATTTTATTTAAGGTTAAAGTTAGACATAAATGTGCATCTGGCAACGATATAGGCCAGGCAGCCACCGGACTGTGGTTAATGTTTCATGGGCCGCTGCTCTTACAGCATTATACCGAGACCCCCTAAAGATAGTTCTATTTTCGGTGATCTTGATTACACAATTACATAAAACTCGATTGCGCCGAAGAAACTTCTCCTTTTTTCTTGTTATTGTCGTATTCTGATAATTACATATAGAATTCCATTCTTAATATTTTTATAGTATTATCGGAAGAGATTTGGGCCTTCTTAGCATTCCAAGAGTTTCCAAACTAATCAAGCAGAGAGGCGCTTAAAGTAAGCAATCGATACAACAGCTGGATAGCGTATTCCCGATAGGGGAATTACAGAAGCCTGTTTCGGGTCAGTGTTCCTCCACTCCTCTTTACACCCCTGGGACTGATGATACGTCTTCCCTCTATGCAGGGGCGTCCTTGATGCTGTGGTGGTTCAGTTGTTGTATAATGTCTTGCGCCTTCCCGTCAGAGATTCGGCGTATAAAGACAATTGACGTTTACCCTACTTTATATTATGAGGCGATACTGAAAGATATAGACAAGGACCTTGGTGGAAGAGATCCTGTACGTAAACGTTCATAGTCGTTTGTCACACTTGGCGTTTTCTTTAGTCAATTTTACGAGATCATCTTGAAATATATGAAAACCTACGGAGTATGCACGCCATGGAAACTTCATTAAATAGGCATTAGGATACTTGTCGACCAATTTCCTAAACTTTTATCGATCTTCTCTAAACCAGAAATTGCGATCCATGGCCGCATACACACTTGTCGAACGATCTCGTTTAAAAATAACATTTGTTAATAACGTGAGTTAGGACGAAAATTAAACAGGGCATCTGTCAATGTCTATTAGGAAGAAATTAAAGAGTATCTGAAACTAGTATCATAAACTTTACGTGTATTCCATATATATATATATATATATAGTATATATATATATATATATATATATATATATATATATATATATATATATATATATATATATATATTATCTATATATATATATATATATATATATATATATATATATATATATATATATATCGTCATGTCATCACAGCTGCCGTCAGAGTAGCCTTGATATATATAGCAGATTTTGATATTAAAAGTGGAAATTAAACTCATATACATTCAGCTCTTGCGTGAAGGATTAATCTTTGGTTGTTAGAAAAGATAGGGTTCCTGTGAGTATACATGTAAATATGTATACTATTATACATTTGTTACGTATATACATACCAAGGCCAATGGCCTTGCTACATACACAAAGTACTCGGTATTATCGTTACTTTGTTAACATTTCAAGTGATTTCAGATTATTTAAATAGTCCACACACATATATACAATATATAATATATATAGTATATATTATATATATTGCGTTGTTGATGAGTCTTCTGTAGAAGTAAATGAAGCAGCTAAGGTTATGAGGTTTTCTGCGCATGGATTCGTGCTGGGTCCAGCCACGCCCGTGGTCCAGCAGTTAGTGTGTCAATATGGCTGTGGATACCCTTTTTTTTTTTTTTATCATCCTCTTCTTCTTCTTCTTCTTCTTCTTCTTCTAGCGCTCCGGGACGAAAGTCCAGCCGAGTATTATAACATTTCAGGTGCCAATTGTAGCGGAAGCGTATGAAACAGGATTATCATACTTGCAGAGCAGCTTCCCTACTGAAATACCTTTCAGATCCTGTACCTTCCATTTAGGGTTTCCACATTCAAAATCTGTAATTCCTTAGAAGGGCCTCGAAAATTCTTCAGATTCCACAAAAATTACTTAAAGATGAATCGCCAGTAATCTTGGATGTTCTAATCACCAGTAGCATTTGGGCACATAGCATGATGCCTCCGTTCATTGTCCAGAGCTTGGACATCAACAATGTCTTTAAGGTATGGCATGTGTTTCAACAAATGTACCAAAGACGGCGCTTGGTCCTCAAGACCTAAATTTCGTAATCAATCAACCAAAGATGGCAATTTCATGTTATATGCGCTGGAGACTGCAGAGCCCATTTTCTGTAATTGATTTCTTTTTTTATAGCAAACTATGATGTATTATCAACTTATATTTTTACTCTCGGGTTAATCTACCTATTATTGAAGTTCCATTCCTCAGTTTGAACGTAGGTCAAGGTCAGGATGATACATAATCTTTTGGTTGTAGTTTTCGTAATCCGTAACTACTTTCTTATATGAAAGGCAACTTTTTTATACAGAA
>NC_087202.1:44945685-44968185 GCF_015104395.2 Macrobrachium nipponense | reverse complement strand
AATGAGTTTCTAGGGGTGGCGTGAGATAAAAATGCTTAGTTCGAAAAGTCAATGCACGACAGTTTATGAACTCTTCTCAAAGTGCCTTTGTGAAACTGGATGCAGCTAGAACCGTGAGGCGCTAGCGAACTGTGTGTTCGTTTGTGCGTGTGCGCCTCTTTCTGTTAAAAGTGTCATACCCAAGCCTATGGAGGGATTTTGAGAGGGCTTCAAGTCACAGGCAAGATGCCGTGGCATTCGCCGGGAGTTTGTTATTAACAGTGTTTAGTGTCCGGTTGTTTGGGTAAGTGTTGAAGTGCTTTAGCCAAAGAGTGGCTTGTTATCTGTTTGACATTTTTGTGATGATATCCAATATTTAAACCTCTGTCTGTCAATCTTGTGTGTGTACCTACCAGGATGTGTTCTGTATCTTTGAAACAGACGGTTCTGGAATGCCGGGGGACAAAGAATTCCCAGAGGGGTGTAGACTTTTTTGGTGACCAGACATGTTACATTTACGGGTTTTTTTGAGTTAGTCTGTAAGACTGGATTACTTGATTGATTGATTTATTTATTAGTTGTTAATAAACGTTAATGTTGTGATGCAACTCTCTCATTTTCATTACCTGTTAGAATGGAGAGAAAGAGCGAGAGAGAGAGAGAGAGAGAGAGAGAGAGAGGCTGTGTGTGTAATGTTGTGTGTGGTTGCCTTCCGTTTCGTGTCACGCTTACCTTATGAATAATGGGGGGGGGGGATCCCCCAGTTACATATATATATATATATATATATATATATATATATATATATATATATACATACATATATATATATATATGTGTGTGTGTGTGTGTGTGTGTGTATAATACACACACGAGAGTTTGGTATATGTAGAATTCTTTGGAATATATATGCTTATACGGTTTTAGCGGGGTATTTTTAATAAAAGATAAATGTTCTCCGTGCAGATGTTTTAACACATATAAATACATACATACATATATACATATTCAGTTTCCAACACGTTCTCCTAATTTTTACTTGACTCTTCCAGTTATCTGCGGTTTTACTCGAGTTTTTAAAAATAGTTACAAGGTCGAAAGCATCTGCAGGTGGCTGCGGCTTAAATGTCGAGGTCTTGCTAAGTTCTGGTGAATAATTAATACGCGAAGGCAAAAGATCTACACGAAAATGAACCCTGTGATGAAGTAGGACTGTATGAGTGTTTTTTTTTTCTTTTCTTTTTCTTACGTAAGCTTTAGCAGATCCTTCAAAGATATAATTTTTTTTTATATGTTGCCATTAGTACGCTTGCAGTTTATCTGATTGTTTGTTAATGATAATACATGATCACGCTAAAATCTTAGTGCGCTTTGAGTACTGTTAGTCAAATTTGTCTAAAAGAATATTTTTGTAAACACTGAGAACTTTAAAATAAAAAAAGATCCGGTAGCATATAACAGGTGAATATTAGTAAATGTTTCATTGTTATTGACGTTTGATGAGACGCTGAGCTGTCTCCCAAATATAAAAGAAGAATAAGATGTTGTGTATCTTGTTTGCATTGTTGAGCTCTCTTGCCGTGTTATTATCGTGAAAATTTCATCTCAAGAAGAGACTAAAAAATATTCAACTTCTAGATTAAGTAGTTGAAAAACTTGAAACGAACCGAGTCATGTGAATGCTATGCCTCAGTTTTCTTGTGCTTGTAATGCAATCCTTAAAGAATTCCCATAATCATTTGGGTTGGTCATTGGCAACGATTTCCTTTTGAGTGTCTGTGCTGTTCTTGATAGTAATTATTTCTGGAAATATCTGAGAGATAAATAGAGATTTTCTTAATAGCAATTCTGTTACATTTTTGTGTGTGGATGGGCTGATGCATAAATATGAGATGAAAGGCTTCAGATGCTCCGCCAGGAGGTGTTTCGAAAATCGGAGCACATTACACCTGAGACACGTTCTACAACAACCATAAAGTACAATAAAATCAAATTGTTTTTATATGATTATGCCTCGATATTATTGAGTTCAGATTCTCAGTTGATTTTCAGTTTGACGTCGCCTATAAAGAAGAAGGTAGCCGAATATATGTAGGGTATGAGCTCCTAGGTATGATGATAATTTAAATAAAGTAGAGAGAGAGAGAGAGAGAGAGATTTAATTTACGAGGGTACGTACATCCCTCGATGAAGAAGAGGTTGTTTAATCTATAAGTGGCCTCGAATAAGTTAATGTTGTTGTGCAAATCTTCATAAGTGCGTTGAACCTTCAGCTATCGATCTTTTGAATGTTAGCCGATAGCAGATTCAGCGAGACCTTTCGTTGTGTCCTTTCAAGGTCTGATTTGGTCCTCTCTTTTTTTTTACGCGGAACATCATCTGAAAAGGATAATCTGAATAACTGTATAGTGTAGTGCGTGTAAGTGGGTCAATCAATAAAATCATTATTTTCACAGACTAACTTCGTTTACCTACGATACTCAATAACTGAAACATATTTCTTTTTAGAATAAAACTTTCTTTAAATCCCTAAAAACCTTGGGGCTACCCAGATTTAGTTCTCCGCCCTCCCCCCCTCCCTTAGAGTGGTAGAGTCGTCAGTGAACCTCGTACTGTGTACTGTAGGTATTACTTAGGTTCTTTATATCGTGCCTTCGGCCCCTAGCTCCAACCCCTTTCATTGCCTTTACTGTACCTTTGTTCTTATTCTCTTTCCTCCTTCTCACTGTCCACCCTATCCTAACTATTGATTCGTGGTGTAAGTGCGAGATTTCCCTCTTGTTGCACTTGTAAAACCTTTTTACTACCAATTTCCGTTTGAGCGCTGAATGACCTCAAAGGTTCCAGCGCTTGGCCTTTGACCTAAAATCTAGATTCTGGTCTATTCTTAGTTCTCCATATCTCAGCTGCAACAAGGGAGATTAAGAGACAACACGTATAATGTTTAAAGGAACACTAGTACCCCGTGGGCCATATTAAATAGTAAATCATGAATAAGCCATTATTTTTACTTTAACCACAATATCTTGGGTATAGATATATAAATATATACTGAATAAATTTTCGCTCTTGGCTCTTCATTTGCGGCTCTTGGGCCTCAGAGACGAAGGGGTGAGACTCTACGTTTGTTCAAAAATTGCCAATTTAAGGATAATTTTGTTGAGACTAAGCTTTTTGCAAAGTAATGACGTGGAAAAGAAAACCAGAGGCATATTTATTAAGTCGTGAAATGGCATTAAGAGTGATTGATGTGAAGAGAGTTTTACAGGAAATTAGCCTTTATTAAGGGAGAAGGAAATATTGGAACCTAATGTTTGGGGCTTTTCTTCTGAATGATAAATCTCGATGAAAAATGACCAAAGTTTAAAAAGAATCAGGAGTTGAGGATTTATTTATGGTTTGGTGTCATTTCTATCTTGATCTTTTGTATGATTTCGCTAATCCTACAGACACGCACATACATACAGACACACACACACACACACACACACACATATATATATTATATATATATATATATATATTATATATATATATATATATATATAGATAGGTAGATATATCATATATATAATAATATATATAAATATATGTGTGTGTGTGTGTGTACATATATGTATATTTATATAATGTTTATAAAGAGAGAGAATCCAGGCAAGTATCAAGTGAATATGGTTACTGTTGTTATATTAGGTCTTTAATATAAATGCATGTATGCATGTATGGGATGTATTTATTGTATATATTAAATACTTCTTAAAACTGTTTGGCACTTGTAATTTAGTAGTCGTGCGAACAAAAGCCCGTTTCGGCATACTACCGGCTTGATATATAACAATAACAAACGTCAGTTGATGCTTACAAGCTTAAAGAGTAGATAAACTTTCTCCCGTCTGTTACCACTACAATACAGTAATCCCCCCTCCCCCCCTTTTTTCTATAAAAGAACACTATTGAAATGGCGATTTGTCTGTCCGTCCGCACATTTTCTGCTCACCCTCACATCTTAGAAACTACTGAGGCCAGAGGACTGCGAATTGGTATGTTGATCATCCACCTTCCCATCATCAAACACCAAATTGCCGCCTTCTAACCTTAGTCGTTTATATATTATTGAAGGTTAAATTTAGTCATGATCATGCGTCTGGCACCGCTACAGGCCACCACCGGGCCGTGACTGAGTTTCATGGGCCGTTGCTGAGAGTTTCATGCAGTATGGCGTGCTGTACAGAAAACTCGATCGCGCCTAAGAAACATCGGCGCATTGTTGACTTCTTTTCCTTTTATTCCTTAAAGCTAATTTCCCCAGAAATGAAGCAGGCGGCGGCGTTCCCCAAAATATCAACGTTCATAATTTATCGGACGTAGCTCGGTAGAATACTGATAAGGATTAAACTCGGTTGAGAAGGGAACTCTACGGCAAGATCTAGATATTGCTCTACGGCTGTGGTCGCTGAGTTATTTTTGTCGCGAGAGTCTTGTTAAGATGTCTCCTGTTTTTTTTTCACTTCTTTTTCTTTTTACTCAACTTTTTTGGTGAGTCACTGCGTCATGATCATAAAAATCCTTATTGGTTTTATAATAAGGAAGCCACTTTTCGTCTGGCAGAAGTTGTCTTTGATCTAGAATTGTTTTAGAGGTCATGCAAAGTTTCTTAGGTGCTGATATGTCGAACACTATCAAGTTGCAGGTTGTGAGGGTAGAATGACAAAAACTTTATCTTTTTAGGCTAAAATATCGGAGTTCAGATTTTAAGCCCCAAATTACAAGAAGTTTTTAATGTTAGGCTGAAATTTCGAAGTTCAGAGTTTCTAGGCTAAGACAACGAAAAGGCCTGTATTTTCAGGCCTGACCGTCAAAGTTTAGATTCTTGGGCTAAAATTCAAAAGATCCTTAAAATGTGAAAAGTGTCCCAATTTTTATACTAAAATGTCAGCGTTTAGATATTTAGATTAAAACAAAAGATTTTAGCTGTTTGGTCTAAAACTCCAGAGTAGATATTTATGTCAAAAGTAAAAAAAAATGTTTAGGTTTTAGGCTAAAATAGCTTAAAGTTTAATTTTTCACACTAAATCATCTAGGAGTTAAGGTTTTCAGTCTAAGGCGTAGACGACTATTTAAGGTTTTCAGTCTAAGGCGTAGACGACTATTTAAGGTTTTCAGTCTAAGGCGTAGACGACTATTTAAGGTTTTCAGTCTAAGGCGTAGACGACTATTTAAGGTTTTCAGTCTAAGGCGTAGACGACTATTTAAGGTTTTCAGTCTAAGGCGTAGACGACTATTTAATCGAAAATTGGGCAAAAACTCAAAAACAGCAGTGCAAGGAGTCTTAATGTCACAGGGTTCACAATGTTGCAGCCAGAGTCCATGACTCACAGAACATCCAGCAGTCATAGAACATGAGTACCGCACGTTATAAGCTCCAAAATTAAGCCGCTGATAAAATGCAACCACTCATAGACTTCAATGCGTTGATAACCGTCATGAACGCTAAACAGGCAGTGGTACTTGCAACAGTAAGTAGTAGAAATAATGTAAGCCCCAGCATCCGTGATTATCCCCAATTTTATGGCCATCTTAGAATTTGAAACTATGCCATTATAATCCAAGTTTGGTGAAAACCTTGCATACGTATTTCTTACTTCTCACAGAGCTTATATATATATATATATATATATATATATATATATATATATATATATATATATATATATATATATATATCTATATATATATATATATTAATTTCCTTGACTGTCTTTCTGCCTCTTTGTATGTGTGTATGCAAGAGAGAGAGACACACACAAACACACCGAAGAATGAATGGGATAATTTTGAAACTAAAGGATGCTAAAGTCAGTGCCATAACCAGAGCAGTTCCTCAGGCCTACTTAATAACCGTTGCCATCCATAAGAACCATGCGGAGGACGTCCGAGCTTCCTCCGGGAGTCCTGGCCGGGCATCCTTAAAGGGGTGCGTGTTTACCCACGTAGGAAGTACATAATGAAATACAGGTAATGTATGCGGGTTCACGCGGCGGTGGGTTTTTTCGTCGAGATAAGGCCGCCTCCCCTCAAACAACAAGTCTGCTGCCTGCCGCTACTGCCAGGTATTTTTTGGTGCAGCCTCTCTTCTCGTGCCTTTATTCTTATATCTGTAAGACACTTTTTCGCTGTCAGCAATTAAATTTGCCTATTTCTTTTTGTATTGTTATTGTACTTCTCTTTTTTTCGTGGATTTTTATATTATATTTCGTTTATTTTATATTTTGGCTAAAGTATCTCAATTTTTGTGTTTAGTTGGTATAATCATATATGTTTATTTCTGTTGCATTGTTATTGTATTGCCTTATTTTTATTTTTTATACCTTAATTTCGTATGGCTTCATTGCTTCATCGAGCAGTACCATAACACTGAATTTCTATTAAATATATTTTACTGTCACAATGAATATATAAAGGGTAAGAAGATTTTATAGATCTTCTTACCTTTTATATATTCATTATAACAGTAAAGTATTTTCAATAGAAATTCAGTGTTATGGCACCGCTCGATGAAGCAAAGAAACCATACAATATAGTAATATAAAGAAAAATAAATATAAATATAAAGAAATACTATAACAATTCAAAAGAAATAAACATATACGACTACAGAGTAAAAATAAAAATTGAGATATCCTAGCAAAAGGCATAAAAAACACGAAATAATAAATATAAAACCACGAAAAAAAGAGAAATAGAATAACAATTTATGTATATATATATATATATATATATGTATATATATATGTATATATATATATATATATATATATATATATATATATATATATATATATATATATATATGTGCCTGAAGGACGAAGGTTTGTCATCTCCAGAACGTTTTTTTATTCACTTTCTGGGAGGTTCGGAAAATTTAGAGCGGAATGCTTTTTTTGAAGACTGAAAGTGGAGAGTGGAATCCTCAATTATTGCGATCCCCTCAGTCTTGAAATGTCAACACAGGAGCAAACACCGCCGGAATGTGACGCTGCAAACTCTATTTTTTCTGTTTTCGTTCCGCTCTCTTGGTCTTTCGTAGAGTTCGGAGTAGCCTGCCTGTCTTGCCCGGAATTGAAACGATTATTTGAATTAAGACGATTTTTTAAAAATCAGAGGTCAGACGATGTTTTCAATTTAGAGTATTATGTGGATTTGAAATCGCTGGCTCTGTACTATGACCATTTGCCGCTGCAGTGTGGGGTCTGTGGTGGGAGGTTGAAACCAACATTCTTTGGAAGCTTGAATTTTAAGTTAATGGCCCTGCGGGCCTGTTCCATGTGAATAGGTTTCATATACTGAAATAATAGTGATAATAATAATAATAACAATAATAATGCTTCATTTACCTGCAAATCTTGGTAAATATAAAATAAATCCCCTCTGGTTTCCTCCTGTTTATTATTTCTATTTTTTTTCTCTGAAGTTTCTACATGTTGCGTTATGTCTGACCTCTTATGCTTTGTTGTAGAAGGCAAGGATAACATGTTATTCTGCAGTAAATTTGAATAGACTAGGATGTAATATATCATGTACTTCATATAATTCCGAACCTGAAAGAAAGATTAAGCATTTGTAGAGAAAGATTTGGTTTGACCAGGTCCTCGAAAGCTCTAGGTGATCTTCGTCCTCCTGTTGTCTGGTTTGACAATATCTTTGCTCTGTTCGCCTTTACAATATAATCCCCGTAGCGGGATAGTGCCGTCAGTGCACCTCATGCGCTGCATTGTAGTCATTACTTAAGGTTATTTGCAGCGTCCCTTCGTCCTCTAGCTGCAACACCTTTCATTCCTTTTACTGTAACTCCGTTCATATTGTCATTCTTCCATCTTATTTCCCACCCTCTCATAACAATTGTTTAATTTGTAGTTTCCCTCCTGTTACGCCTTTCAAACCTTTTTACTGTCAGTGTCCGTTTCAGCGCTGAATGACCTCAAAGGTCCCAGCGCAAGGCCTTTGGCCTAAATTCTCAATCAAGTTCTTTTTACCTCACAATAATCCCAGACTCAGTTCTCTGCGTATATAGTTACGCGTGGTGTGATTATTAGATGGAGAATTTTTACGCGAAGGCAAAAGAAAAAATAAATAGAGGAAACTGTGAAAATCTGTGAGGGTTATATGCATTCGAAAAAAGTTCTGATAGATTTAAAGTAGCGAGTTGAAGAGGATACGTTGGTATGGAGAGAGAGAGAGAGAGAGAGAGAGAGAGAGAGAGAGAAATACCCATTTATCATTTTTAGTACCAGGTCAGCAAAGAAAGAACGAGAGGGTATAATGATCAGTGACTCTACTTATAAGTAAAAATTTAAGTAACGGAGAAAGTCAGGCGTCAAAAAACTGACTGAATTAATGAGCAGATAGTTTTACATAAGAGCTTAGCGAATGTACTAATTGTACATTACATCAAAGTGTATCTGCAAATAAAGTATAGCAGATAAAAATGTTTTGGAAATACAAAAGTATAGTCTAGTTAAAATTACAAATCAAAATACAGCATTGGCATTGTTACAGAAAAAAAATACAAACATCTTCACAAATAGTACCCTCTTGTTGGGCGTGTTTTAATGCGAAGAAAAGGGAAACATTTGAAGAAAGGAACCAGTACATATAACAAACGCAACAGACATGGTTCCGATGAGTCCATCTTGTTTGAACGCCGTGGCAAAAGAAGAAGACGAAGAAGAAGAGAAAAGGTCTGGTACTAATATTCATCTTGGACTTCATAAAAAAGAACGAAAAGAGAAACTTGAAAAAAGGAGCTAATAAACATAACAAACACAACAGGCACAATTCTCGGTAATGTCCATCGTCTTTTGAAACTCGAGGAGTAAGAAGGAGACGAAGAAAATAGAGGATCTGGAGCTAATACGAGTATCTGTGTTTGGGTGTCCTTGAATAAGAATCAAGGATAAAAATTTGAAGAAATGAACGAAGTCATATCACAAACGCAACAGACATGATTCTCGGTAAGTCCATCTTGTTTGAACATCGAGGAATAAGAAGAAAACGAAGAAGAAGAAGAAGAAAATGGAAAATCTGGAACTAATATCCATCTACTTTGGACTTCATGAAATAGAAAGAAAATAGAAGAATTTGAAAAAAATGGGCGAATAAATATACAAGTACAATAGGCATAATGTCCGTTATGTCTCGATAATGTCCATCGTCGTTTGAATATCGAGGCATAAGAAGAAGAAGAAGAGAAACTTGGAGGAAGGGCCGTTGTCTGGCGGCTTTTGTGGAAGTGTTTGTGTCGCTGGGCCTTCGAGATGAAGCTTCCCTGTCGTTATTGTGTCGCGAGAAGTCGGGGGGGTTTTCCAATACTACTTTCATTATTGGAGAGAAAAGAAAAAAAAAAAAAGAACAGAAAAAGTAATACGAAAGTCTGCCATGCACCTGTGTTTGGGTTCGCTTATTCAGTATCATGGCCGCATTTTTTTTATTAGAATATTTTCATTCGTTGTTTTGGCATTTTTTTTTAGTATTTTTTTTTTGTTAGAGGTTGAACTCCTTTTGTTTACTGCTGTATTTTCCGTATGATTTATTTTTCTATTAATAAATTTTGATTGATAAACGTTTTTCGAAGAATTAAGTGCGTTGCATTTGATGCTTGAGATGTCTTTTGTCTGCTTTAAAAAAAGCCGAGAAATAAAGTCATCACTCAACAGAATGAGAAAACCTTACAGAAACGTAAATACAGACGTACCCAGTAGTTTCTAGAGTCCTTGAAATGAATTGTTACAAAAATAACTTTTCCTTGGTGCGTGGACTTGGAGAACTTTCGTCTGCTTCTTATTGAGAGAGGATGCAATATTCTGTACGACTCAATTCTTAAGTATTCAAGAGGAAATCTTTGATATTCTGATACTGTAATCAAATATTCATGGGTGTTGTTTGTAAAACAAGATTTCCTTTCCAACTGCGAGTTTTTCTTCACCCTAATCTTAGAAGTGTCTGTGTAAATAAACTGGGGATTTGGGAATATTACCGAATTTTTTCCCCTCGTGTCTTGGATCCTCAAGTCTTAACGTGATGAATAATTTCAGATAGAGGGTTGTTACACACACAGACTCTCTCTCTCTCTCTCTCTCTCTCTCTCCTCTCTCTCTCTCTCTCTCTCTCTCTCATTAAAGCGATATCATGACTATTGCAATGCTTCTCAGAAGCCTCTGGTGTTGTAGTGGTTTTTCAGAAAATGGAGTCATGTTACCCCTTCATATGCGGTCCTTAACTACTTTGGTTGTGTATAAATCGTTTAGCCTTGAGCTCGGGTCACGTAAAAATCTTATCTCCTTAATTACCAGAAATATCACATTGTTTTATCCCGTGATGACTGATGGTGATCATTATCGTCTACTGTAAAAAGAAATGATTCTTTTACTCTTCGTTTTGTGATCTTGATGTTCCGATGTATTTTCCAAATTTTTAAAATAATTTATTGGCGACACATGAAAGTCTAGTCACTACTACGGAAAAGACTTTCACGGAAAAAGTTTTGCAAAATTATTATTTTCATCAATTCTAGGGTACTGTGGTTCCAAAGGTCTTCATATTACTGATCTAAGGGAAGAAGGAACTAGGGTCTCGACTGGCGATAAACAAATATTCTTGAACGTAAGCACTGGGGCACTTTCGACCATTTGAAGCATAAGACTAGTTGGACTACAAGATAATAAAACCCGGAAATAAAGGAGATGAAGTACGAGGATCTAAATGTCCTTTGGAATACAACCCGAATTTATAGTAAGAAAACAAAATTAGAGGGATTGGACAGCAAGATTGAAGAAAGGGAGCGGGAATGGAAGTGAAGTAAAAGGCTAAAAAGTGGGTGCGGATGGGGGCGAAAGCGCCTGCGGTACATCAATCGAGGTGAATTGACGGAACGACCCCCTACTAAGATTATTTCAAAATGAATGCTTTATTAAAGATTTGAGCTGAGTTAGCATTCCTGTAGCCATTCTTGCAAACAGCGATTCCATCACCTTCATATCTTTCATTTGGGATTTCTGTTCTCCATATCCTGGTTATCTTATCAGCATTTGTTAATCCTGTCATCCTGTCAGATATAATCTTTCATTATTTAACTGAAGAAACCTCTTCGATAAGACGAAGGATTAAGCTAGAAATTAGAGGCCACGGGTTCTTTCGCTGAGAGTTGGAATAACAAATATATTTAGTTTGTGGAACCTTCTGAGTAGTCAGTTGCAGTACTAAGAGTCTCAAACTCGCACACTGCACATAACAGACACGTAAACTCTCTCGCACACACATTACACACACATATACGTATTTGTGTGCATATATAGTGTGTGTGTGTGTGTGTGTGCGCGCACGCACTCAGTTTTTTGTCGTAATACATTAAGTACCGTGGAGCAGCCTTGTTGCGGCTCATCAAAATGCTCTCTAATGGTGGTGGGGAAGATTTTATGTAGCAGAAGAGCTATGAGGTGAATGTCATGTGCCTCAGTTACTTTTTGTTTACCATATAAACTCTGACATGTTGTTTTTTTTGTGTTGCCTTCAACAGCACGCGAGGAGCTTCATCATCAGCAAAATAGTGCTCCTAGTGGCAATCATTTCGTTCCTCTTTGAGCCATTTTTCCATACTTTTATCAGTACGGAATACTTTCTATTAATTTAAGAACATGAGTTTCACAATGATTTTCATCATCGAGTCCTAGAAACCTCCGTTCAGAAACCAGACGCACTGTTGACCAGTGGGCAAGTTGCCAGAGCCCGGTAATAAATCGGTAGCAGACGGTCTTGATTCTCGTGCAGTATAGGACATATGAAATGGTTTTTTTAGGAATTTCTATCAACAACGAGAACGTGTAAAATTCAAAGGAGTTTTAGGTGCTACCCTTGTCATGCTCATAATGTCGTCCTGGGCCTTTTTCATTTACTATTTGTACGGCACTCTGCAAGCTACTTGTTTATTTATTGTTACTGAATTTATTTATATATATTCTAGCTTAAGCATATCATTTTCATTCAGTAATAACAATTACAATCTAGAATTTCTGATGAAGCCGATGAAATTAGGTATTGAAAACCGTAACGAACGGAAATATTTCAGTATTCGTGTAAGAATGACCACAATTTATCCAAATCACCTGATTTCAATTTGGCTAAAATCCCGTGGACAAATGACCCACCATTCTACTCCGACCCACCCACCCACCCACTCACACCGAGAGCAGCAGTGGCAAAAAGGCACGGGAGTTAATCGGCTTAAACCGCGACCACACGCCAGTCGTTGTAAATAACATCGCTCGCTGGGTCGGTTGCAGTTGATCCCCGACTCAATTGAATGACAGTTGAAAATGAGGGCGCTGCGTAATCCGGTAAACAAAAACGAGTTTGGGAAAGCCGCCGGGATTCCAGGCCGACATTCCTCACTTAATTGCTTGTTAATGAGGCGCTTTGCTGCGGATCATTGGACTCATTAGATGGCGACATTCGCCCTGCATCTCAATTTCATGAATTTTTTATGGGGGCCGCTCAGCCAGCCAGCATGGCGCTGGCAGGCTGCTCCTCCTCCCCCTTTGCAATTGCATTGCATTGCAAAGACGGATGTTACCTCCACTGAACATTTTTATGTGGCGTGAGGGCTTAATAATAATAATAAAAAAAAGCAGACGCCGGCGCGCATTCACACAATTCTATATATAAATATTCAGCAGTTGGAGGTTTCTCAAAACCCGACAATTTGTCACTTAATTTCATTGTACTAATCAGGTGGTTACTACTTTGAAGCCTGAAAATGAGGTCTGCTGGACGGCTTCGAAACGTTGCAACCTAATAAATGTGGGTTTCTTAACCTGTTGGTGTGCTTCTCCTGCCTCATATATATATATATATATATATATATATATATATATATATTATATATATATATATATATATGCCCTTGATTTTCTTCATTCCGATCATACCAACTCCAGTTGACTGGCAACCAGGCACAATCAGCGAGATAGATCCGAGGTCTATCCCACGAGGGAGGAGATAGGGAAAGATTCAGACTTATTCCAATCTGACCTCTGTTGACTCGAGCCGTACATAAAATACCTGGCAGTTGACCGACTGTGGCTTTTGTAGCCAGAATGGAGTAGGGTTAAGAATTGCAAAGGTCCTAAAGGATAAAAACCCCAAATACTTAATATTAAGGGGACTATTTTCATGTAAATAAAACAGTATAGCATAATTTAATGAAATTTATATCAACTTTTTTTGCAGTCTTCAGAAAGTATGCACATCAACCAACGTACTACATGTGTATCAATTTCTTTGAGCTCAAATTCAGTAGAACTTGTTGTTCCAAAATTGCTTTTCGAGCCTCTTCATTGTTTCGTTATAGTTTTAGTCCGTTTGTGGCTTAGATATGTAATGTAACATCTTTTGAAAGATTTTTTTTTCAGTACAGAGTACTCAGATAATATCCTCTTCACATTACTAAATATCACTCATATTTTCATCTGTTACACCCTCCGGCTGTCTACGTTTGTCGACTAGTGAAGCAGAAGACTGTATTTTGTTAACGTGTAAGGTGTTTTATGAGGTTATATTCTAAATATCTGCGACGTTTCTGTCTTTCTTGTTTTCTAGCTCTCGCTTGTTCTGACCGAAGCAAATTAGCCTTTATTCATTAATGATCTTGATATCTCAAGCTGCAGACATGTTCCTATAAATGCGAACAGTTATCCAATCATATTCTTCGATAGCAGATGATTTTATAAGTTTGTAAACGGACCAAAGATGATAACAATAAAAGTACAAAGTATGCATACGTACATTTCGTAGTAAATTTTAAACCAACGTGAAAAATTGTATTGTAGCAATGCTGTTTGCGCACTACACCCTTGGAAAATTGAAGTCAATCACTCACCAAAAAGTAACGAAGATATTTAAGTAGTGTTTGTAACGAATTCATCCTGGTGTGGAAATTAATTCTTTCTCTCCAGTGACCTCACATGATCCTCAGAATCTAAGAGTTAATTAATCCTTCGAGTGGAAGGATCGTTCCTGACAGGGAGCGCGAGATATCTCCCTCTCTTCACGAATGTAAGTGCGTCTCATGTTTAGTCAGAATTCAAGAAATGAGTAAGTCTCAGTCGTGCAGTTGCATTTAAGCAACGAGTGATTCACGGTCTGGCTGTTAGATTCAAGCAACCAGCGAGTCAAGGTCTGGCTGCTGCTTTCGAGCAACGAGCGAGTCACAGTCTGGCTGTTGCATTTAAGCAACGAGTGAGTCAACAGCCATTATGCAATGAGTGAGTCACAGTCTGGCTGTTGCATTTAAGCAACGAGTGAGTCAACAGCCATTATGCAATGAGTGAGTCACAGTCTGGCTGTTGCATTCGAAAAGTGAGTAAAGTCACAGTCTGGCTGTTGCATTTAAGCAAAGAGTGAGTCATAATCTATCTGGCTGTTGCATTTAAGCAAAGAGTGAGTCATAATCTGGCTGTTGCATTTAAGCAAAGAGTGAGTCACAGTCTGGCTGTTGCATTCAAGCAACAAGCGAGTCACAGTCTGGCTGTTGCATTCAAGGAGCAACGAGCGAGTCACAGTCTGGCTGTTGTGTATCTTATATCTGATATTAGAGTAAAGATGATAGACAAAACTATTTCGTTAATAGGTTACACTAGGTATAGCGAACTTATTTTTTTTTATACAAGCTAAATTGGTAGGGCATAGAAAGGAATTGTGTTAGTGCATGGTGAAAAGTACTTTTGGTTCCCTTTATTTTATTTACGTGTCAGTTTTGCGTCGCTTTTTTACATATAAAAGTACAGTAACAATTCTTTGTTGGTGCGTTACTGTAAAATATGTTTCGGAGAATTTCTGTCATGTCACCTTCGGAAATACTTACGGAACCTGCAACACTAGAGAGAGAGAGAGAACCCTGCATAATTCATGGGGGTACGTCAGGTGGTCTTCCATCTTTATTAATGGGCCGTAGAATATCTTATTAGTTCCAGACTAAGTCTTCGCAACCCACCATGTCCTGGTTACCGTACATACGAATATCTTTACTTTGTTATGTTGATTGTTCCTTTAGAAATGTACGAAAAGTTAGTTTTTTCTCTCTTTTTTTCAAAATTTCTTTTTGTTTCTTCCATGACTCTTCGGACAGTTTAGGAAATTTAAAACTCCTCAAAGTATTGGCCGATTCATAAATTGTTTGTGAAGTATGAAACAAAATATCTTTGGCATCAGATAACACTTAATGTCGTCAGTACTTGTCAGTTATTTGATATGACGAACATGAGAAACGTCAATGAAGACTCTTAACTTCGGCGGTTAACTTCTTTGAGAAACTTCAACTGGGATTGGGAAGTTAATAAGATGTACGTTGTAAGTGTAAGCAATTATACCCGTTCGAAATAAGTATTCCTATATGGTCAAGCTGTTGCTGTTCAGATTCCAAGTTAAAGTATGGTCCATCCTATAGGTCAGCTGGTACAGATAACGTAAAGGTTAATTGCAATGTAAAATATTACGGTAACGTTTATGCACATTGAGAGAGCTTGGCATCCCTGATTATCCTTTCTGTTTATTTTTCAAAATTTTAGACAAGTTTAGCTCCGTAGGGGGGTAGTGCCGTCACTTAACCTCACAGGCTGCACTGTAGGCATTACTAATGGTTTTTTGTAGCGTCCTTTCGGCCCCTAGCTGCAACACCTTTCATTCCTTTTACTGTACTTCCATTCGTATTATTTTTTCTTCCATCATGATATCCATCCTCTCCTAACAATTGTTTTATAGCGCAACTGCGAGGTTTTCTTCCTGTTACACCTTTCAAACCTACCTACTGTCAATTGATTTTCCAGCGCTGATTGACCTCATAGGTTTCAGCGCTTAGCCTTTGGCCTCTATATTCCCTTCCATTTCTGTAGAGGTTTAGAAATTTTTGGTTGAGAAGAAAAGGTGAATTTCTGAGAAAGGTGACCAGGATTTCTTTAGGACGTGTTCCTTCCTTTGTTCATCCGGATTTGACATTTAAAGTTATAGCTATACCTTTGTGGGATTTTATGAATCGTTCACACAGTCGTCGGATAATGTAATAAGTTAAATCCGCCTTAAAGATTATGGCCATTGATAGTGCATAAGACAAATAATAATAATGCAAAGTTAAGAACAACCAAACTGCGTGATCATAGTTTATTTATTTCATCTATAATCCCCATTGTAAGAGATAAGAGCGAGACAGAACGCAAAAGCAGGCAAAAAGAAAAACGTAACGAAGCGGCTTTGGAGGCGACTTTTCTGCTTTACAGGGAGTTTCAATCCCTCTCCTAATTGGTCCCTTATAAGTTCGTGCTTGAGTGAGCCTCCAATCCGACTTTTCCCCGACTGAATCTGCCATTGACTGGTGAGGAACTGGATGCTTCCTCGACCTCGAGAGCGCACTTAGTCGCTAGAGCCTCCTTTCATTTTATGGCTGCGGATGTCATGAAAGGAAATTGGAATCACCACTCCCTGACCTACTGTGCCCCCCCCTACCCCCCACCCTCCCCCCTGGCCCGCCTGACCTATTATTTCTTCAAGAAGACATTCACTTTATTCTTTTGGTTGAGGAAATGAAAGACTTTGAGTAAACCCTTTTTCCCGAGTCACAAGTTTTCCCCTTCGTTGAGTAGAGGGAGAAGATCGAAAAAATACGATTTCTTGGCCTTTTAAAAACGTGTTTTTTTTCTGATGCTTCTCTTCTGGCCAGTAGTTTAGAAACTTTATGCCTTCCTTTCATTTGCCGAGTATTGTAAACTTTGACTTATAGGAATCGGCTTTGAGTCCTGTTATTTATAAAAAATGTTAAGATTTAATTATGTATTTTCGACATTATGTTATTGAAAGTACCAAACGTTCTTGGTTTTTACTCCATGATTTTATATTTATAGGGTAACCTGTTTCTGATAACGAATGAACTTGCTAATTTTAAGAAAGCAACAGCTGATAAAAAAAAACGACCAAACAATTTCCCCCTTGCACAGGAGGTCAGTCAACTCTGAAATTGCCAGCCGCAGTTTGAAACGGCGAACACAGAGCCATGGATCAGCGAGGTGGGGTGTACCTAGAAAGGTGAGTGAGGGCTGCGTAACCAGAGAGTAAGGGGTGAGCGAGGGAAGTCAAGGATTAAAGGAACGGCGGAAAATTGGGTGGAAGACGAGGATAAAAAGAAGGTGGAAAGGTGGAAGAGAGAGAGAGTGGGAGAGCGGGGTGTTGGTGGGTGGGGGATGAGTGGGTGGTGCTGGGACTCTAACAAGTGTCCTTGGGAGTCGGGTCTTGAGTGCTCGTCAAGCCGCGACGGTAGATTTCCCTTCCAACCATTTTTCTCGGCGCACCTCGGGGGAAATGGATCTGAAAAAGAGAAAGTGATACTTTTTCGAAAAATTTTCCGTTTTCTGTTTCTTCTCCCCCATTTTTCTCTTTCTGCTCTGACGCAGGTGATTTGTCAGCCAGAAAGGGTTTCACGCCTGAGGGCCAAAGGGACCTATTTATTATTTCAGTGTACCCCTCGGGGTCATTCGCAGCAGTTAGGAACGCTTTGGGGAGATTTAACCTGTTCGTATGGCGCTCTGGTAGGGAGCTGCTTGCGTGCACGCACACGCGAATTCTTGTGCGAACTTGCGTATATGCATTCGGTGTTTATTGTATTCCCCTGAGCTTCAAGGTAAGCAGATATGCCAGAAATTTGTTGATTCCTAACCAGAGGGTCGTGACCCCCTGCGGGTTCGTTTGGTTTTTTTTCGGGAGAATATGATTTATTTTCATATATTTGGATTAGCCAGTTGGGCTTTTACCTGTGTTGTGATATTCAATAGCTCTGTGGAATTTGCAATGTTCTGGCATATGTAGAGGCTATGTGGAATTTTTCAAGGTTTGGTGTTCGTGGCATTTTCAAAAGATCCTGGTCTTCCTATCATTTACTTTTGTTCTACCTTTTCACAGGGTTCACCATTTCAGAATTTACATAATATAGGGGTCACTGTAATATCCTGAAGAGTCTTGAGGGGTTCATAGGATGAAAAAGGTTAAGGAACCACAGCTTAGACACAATATCTCATTTCTGGTGTCAAAAGAACCACAGCTTCGACACAATATCTCATTTCTGATGTCAAAAGAACCACCCTTTAAATATAATAGGAAAAAAATGCATTTGGGAATACCGAAGTGAGTGAAAAATTCCAGACTTTGTTTAAAACGTAGGAGGAAGTCGTCCTAACAGCAGACTTCGGATTTTGATGAAGAGGACATCTCAAGAGCTACTTGCGGAGATGGGAGTAATTAAGGTGTTGGACTTAGCATCCAAGAAAGTATTGATTGTAACCAGTTAAAACCACGTTCACCAAGGCTCTGGTTAATCTACTATAATCCGAGGCTCTGGTTACTCCAATATAATCCAAGGCTTTGGATACACTGCTATAATCCAATGGCCTGGTTACACTAATAGAATCAAGGCTCTGGTTACACTAATAGAGTCTAAGGCTGTGGTTACACTACCGTATTCCAAGAATCTGATTACACTAATATAATCCAAGGCTCTGGATACGCTTATAGAATCCAAGGTTCTAGCTCTACTACTATTATCCGAGGCACTGGTTACACTAATATAGTTCAAGGTTCTGGTTACACTAATAGGATCCAAGGCTCTGGTTGCATAAATAGATTCCAAGGCTCTGATTCCACTACTATATTCCAAGGCTTTGGTACACTAAAAGAATCCAAGGCTCTGGTTACACTACTAGAATACAAGCTGAGGCTCGGGTTACACTACCATAACCCGAGGCTCTGGTTATACTATTAGAATCCGAGGCTCTGGTTACACTACTAGAACCCAAGATGAGGCTCTGGTTACACTATTAGAATCCAAGCTGAGGTTCTGGTTGCACTATTAGAACCCGAGGCTCTGGTTATAGCTACTATTAGAATCTGAGGCTCTGGTTATACTACTAGAACCCGAGGTTCTGGTTACACTACTAGAACCCAAGCTAAGGCTCTGGTTACACTACTAGAACCCGAGGCTCTGGTTATAGCTACTATTAGAATCTGAGGCTCTGGTTATACTACTAGAACCCGAGGTTCTGGTTACACTACTAGAACCCAAGCTAAGGCTCTGGTTACACTACTAGAACCCGAGGCTCTGGTTATAGCTACTATTAGAATCCGTGGCTTTGGTTACACTACTTGAACCCGAGGCTCTGGTTATGCTACTAGAACCCGAGGCTCTGGTTACACTATTAGAACCCAAGCTGAGACTGGTTACACTACGAGAGTCCAAGGCTTAGGTTGCATTATTCAACCTCTGCTAACTAAACTGTACATTTCAGCTTAAAATAGTTGGAAAATGACAAATGAAGGAAAATTTGTAAAGGGAGTTTTGCAGGATGCAATGAACATGGTGTTTGATAAAATTAATTTTTTCCCGTAAATGATCTGTGAAATGAGAAGAAGTTAGAAATTCTCCTTCTTATCAATAAAAAAACTTTATATATCTGTTTATGTTTGCGGCCCTATTTGCTTCATGGAAAAAATGTTTTAACGTAAGTTGGAAATCACCTTTTCGAGTCGAACCAACGCAGCCGTAGATAGATAAGTGACGTAGGAGAGCACCTTCCTCTCCTCCGTCTTTGCTGTCTCGTTCAATTACAGGGAATTAAGTCTGGACTGGACCGACTCTGTTAATACAAGAAGAAGAAGCCTAAGTAGGGTAAGAAAGAAGTGACGATGTAAAATGACGTCGCTCCTAAAAGGGTCTTGCAACGGCGTTGGGATGTGTGGGTCAGAATCTAAATGCTTTACAAGGTATTCCAATTCGATTAAGCGTTAATGGCTCAATTAAAAAGATGTGGGGGGGGGGGGGGATTTCTCTAGGGAGCCCCCTGAAACAGCTGTTACTATCTGAAAGGCTCTCATGTCGTTGAATCGTTTATCAGTACTGTTAAGTTACTCTAAGGCATATTGTGGATATGCATTTTTGATTTTCATATTTAGAAAATTACTGCTTGCTGCGACAACTGCTACGTCAATTCTAGTCTTCTATAGAGTAAAAAAAGAGCTTCTACAAACTCGTATGGCTTATGCTATTCTGTTTTGCCATATGAATGAAGCATAGAGGCAAGGCCTGCACCTTTATACCTTGTGAAAGTAGGAAGGTTATGAACGTTAGGGTGTCACCGTGGAGAACTAGTTTTGAGTAAATCATTGAAGCAGTGAGTGTATTAAAACGTATATATTTCTGCATCATTGAATGCTGGTTGAAACCGAATGAAACCACATTCACCTGTTTTTTATAGGTTTCGGTAACATTTCTGTAATCCAAGGCTCAAGTTGCGTTATTTATTCTCTGCGAATTTAACTGTGCTCTTTGGCTTTTAAATTAGAAGGAAATGAACCAAGGAAAGAAAATTTGTGCTGCGAGTGTGCTGGAATGGAACCTCAGAGTTGATGATAACACTTGTTGCGGATGTTATCGGGGAAGTAGTATAAATCTAGAAATTCTCATTCTTATTATTAAAAAAGATTTTATACATCTTTTGATCTCTACTGCCCAATTAACTTTATGGAAACATGATCCGTAAGAGGAATCTGCCTCTTATAAGACGTTCAAACTCTTCATCCTCACCTTTCGCAGTCAAACCAAAACAGACTTAAAACAAGAAAGAAGGAGAGTGAATACCTTCCGTGCCTCCGTCTTTGATGTCCCGTGAATGACAAACGATTCATTCAAGACCCATCTGTTAATGAAAGAGGGAAGAAAGAAGTGACGATGTGAGATGGCATTGCTCCTAAAAGGGTGATGCACCGTCGGTCGGGATGTATGGGCTGGGATATAGATGCTTTACGCGGCATTCAGAAGTCTTCAGCGTTAATTATTTAATTAAAAATATGGGGAGGGAGGAGGGGGTTGGGATTGAGGAGCGTCATTGTGGTGTCGGGTCATATATATCTCTTCTGGCAGGCTTCTGAAACCACTTTTCTTATCGTCAAATCTCCCTTATTGCGGAAATTCATGAGTGATTGCTGTTTCAGTATTCATTGAGTTAATCTGCAGCCTATGAAGAATGTACACGTTTCATTCTCATAATTAATAAATTGCTGCTTGCTACGCCATTGCTACGTCAGCTATAAGCCTTTTCTAGAGCAATAAAGAATATCTACGAACTATGGTCATGCTGTTTAGCATTGCGATACTATTGTAGCATAGAAGCGAGGCCTATCGTTTCACGCCGTGTGGAAGTGGTAATGTTATGAATAGTTGGGTGTCATATTGTAGAACTACTGTTTTGAATGTATCTGCAATTAACCGATGTGTGTCGACGTGTATTAAAACGGTGATTAAATTCAATTTCACTGAATGTTGGTTGTATTCGATTCAGACCTGATTCACTTCGATCCTGGTTGCACTACTGTCATCCAGGGTTCAGGCTTTGCGTTGTTCTTCCTCTGTGAAATCAGGTGTCACTGTGGCTTCAGTCAGTTGGAAAAGAACAGCGAAAGGAAACTGTGCAGCGAGAGTTGTGGAAGGGAATATGATACCGGATAATATTCTTGTGCTCTGGGAGTTTTCGGGAAAATAAGATGAAACTAGAAATTCTCATTCTTATAGAAAGAATATTTGATGCATCTGTTGATATTTACGGCCCAGTTTGCTTTACAGAAACCTGGAGATATCATCCAGAAGAGGAACCTCTGCCGGGAATGGGATGTTCAGCCTCTTCATCCCACGACCCTCCACATAAACAGGGCCGGCTTTGGTTGCGCTGTTTATCCTCTGAAAACTGAGCTGTATGCCTTGGTTTAATTAATTGGGTAGAAAGTTATAAAGGAAATCAAATAATTGTGAAACGATTGTAGTGGAATAGAATGAATATGACACTTGATAGCATTGATTTGTTCTGGATCATTTCCAGAACAAATCAATGCTATCAAGTGTCATATTCATTCTATTCCACTACAATCGTTTCACAATTATTTGATTTCCTTTATAACTTTCTACCCAATTAATTAAACCAAGGCATACAGCTCAGTTTTCAGAGGATAAACAGCGCAACCAAAGCCGGCCCTGTTTATGTGGAGGGTCGTGGGATGAAGAGGCTGAACATCCCATTCCCGGCAGAGGTTCCTCTTCTGGATGATATCTCCAGGTTTCTGTAAAGCAAACTGGGCCGTAAATATCAACAGATGCATCAAATATTCTTTCTATAAGAATGAGAATTTCTAGTTTCATCTTATTTTCCCGAAAACTCCCAGAGCACAAGAATATTATCCGGTATCATATTCCCTTCTACAACTCTCGTTGCAGATTCTCAGGCATTCCACTGAGGAGTGAGAGATGTGTATTCCTGGTGATAGAAGTTCACTCTCGACGTGGTTCGGAAGTCACGTAAAGCCGTTGGTTCCGTTGCTGAATAACCTCTGGTTCCATGCAAGTAAAAACACCATACAAACAAACAAACAAATTTTCTTCCACTGTTC
>NC_087202.1:44910685-44940685 GCF_015104395.2 Macrobrachium nipponense | reverse complement strand
TATCTTTAATCAGTCTCTTTGTGCTTATTATTGTTATTTACTTTTCCGTTTTGCTGTGTATGAAAACAATCAAATATTAATGACTTAGAAACGACTTCACTTAAAGGGAATCAACTGCCGATTAGGGTCTAAGTAAAATGCCGTTAAGTTTAATGTCAGTACTTGAATACTGCAACTCGGAATTAACTTATGCTAAAAGCAAATATCGAAATAGGGAGAAAAAATGAAGACATTTTAGAGTATTTTATGAGAGAGGAAAAAAAAGTTACCCAAGACCTCAGCATTTTCCAAGCTAATTGATCAAATATTTTTCCTCTACGTCGTCGTTAATGATAAAACTTTGGACAGGACTGTACGTATTTCTCTCTCTCTCTCTCTCTCTCTCGTTCTCTTCATCGTCTCTCTCCCCTCTCTCATCTCGCTCGTCTCTCTCTCTCTGTCTGTCTTTGGCTTTATATGTACTTTCACGCATCAGCAAGCTGTCGCAGACCTCTCTCTCTCTTTCTCTCTCTCTCTAGAAAGAGAGAGGGGGGTGGGGTATGCGTGAGCTTGTTGGTGTTAGAAGGAACACGCACGCTTATATATACGTATGTGTGTTTGTGTATTATATATATATATTACATATGTATTGTATATAGACTATATATATATATATATATATATATATATATATATATATATATAGAAGAGAGAGAGAGAGAGAGAGAGAGAGAGAGAGAGAGAGAGAGAGAGAGATCTTCAAGCTATTGGCAGCACAATACCGAGTATACAATGAATTGTTATGACCAAACCAAAGGATGAAGTTTTTGAAAGAATTTTGATGTGCGAGTCGAACAATAGTTCATTTCGTTACATGGAAGACCCACGACGGCGACAAGGGATCATCTTCTTAAGTGAATGAAAACCTGCTTGAAAAATAGATTACCGGAGAAGGATTTCTTAAACTGGTTTCGAGTTTGGTATTATTGTGGCTTTCAATGGTGTCCCTAAATGGAGACTGGTTTGTTGGAAAAAGTTGCAGATACTTACATTCTTTTTCAGAATAGTCCCTGTAGGGGCTTAGAGCCGTCAATGTACGTCACGCGGTGCACTGTAGACATTACTTTAGGTTCTTTGCAACGTCTCTTCGGCTCGTAGCTGCACCTCTCTTTGTTCCATAATCTCTTTGTTCCATCTTACTTTCCACCTCTCCTAACAAATGATTCATAGTGCAACTGCGAGGTTTTCCCCTGTTACACCTTTGAAACTTTTTACCGCCAATTTCCGTTTCAGCGCTGAATGACCTCATAGCTCTCAGCGCTTAGCCTTTGGTCAGAATATTCTATTCTATTCTATTCTTTCCGAATAAGGGCTTCACGTTCTTTTAGTCGCTTATCCGGTGTTATTTTAGCATGATTTTTCGAGATCCGAGTTGGGGAGATCCACGTCTACGTCTTCAGTGGGAAAAAATATTGTCATCACCAGCTCCTCAAATATTGCGTTTCTGTCTCTCACCGGAGCTTTTTTTGGTGAGATGTTGGATAACACCTAATTAAAGTTCAGTATTTTTACAGTATTTTTCTCTCGGTGTTTAGAAGCAACTTAACGCTCCGTTCAAGCTACGTGACGACGGTTAAGATAGTTGGGATTTTAAATTCGTGTTAGAGATGGTACTCACGTTTTAGCGTCGTTTTTTAGGTTTTTACTTTGAATGTTCAGAACACGTCCGAACTCTGTGTCTAACACGTCACCATAACATGTAGCAGACTTCTGTTCATTTTATCATGAAAGGATATCCAATGCTGTAAAGAAGGTTTGACTGATTGCCCTCTTTTCTGCAATTATGTATTTATGTATCTAAATGACTTATATCCACTCTTATCCTTCGGATGGGTATCACAGAGGCTAAGCAGTCTTCTCTAGTTTCATTTATCTGCGTCTTTGTTTACATGCTTTACTATAGTTTTCTTTTACTTTCTTATATGTTGTACAGTATATTGTGTACTTAATTAATTTTGCTTATCATTATTATTGTTCAAAAATGAGAAACTTTAAAATGGAATTCACGAGATTGGATACTTCTGAATAAAGCCCAACTCGACTCCCCATTAAAAAAATGAAAAATGGAGATAAATCTACAAGTGATCGCTTAGACATGTGCTGATGCGATGTCACGATGACGGAGTCCAGCATGTTTCGGTCAGTATTAGTCAATTTCTATTTTGTCTTGATTGAAATTCAGTGGAATTTAAATCACAGCTCAATTTCCTGCAAATCGGAAGAGAGCATATAACCGATTTTTGTGTCAATCAATTTCACACGCAGCCGTTTTGTGGCGCATCGGCTAATATGAATCGACTGGAGTGTCTCGGAATATTGCTGACCAGTGAAATGTCAAACTAAATGTATATTCCATTCATGTATGTGTATTCGCATGCCCAGTAAGTACCTTCAGTTGAATATAAACACCCTGTATTTCATGAATGAAGCGGAGGCAGTGTGTTTGTACGTTACGACAATTCACTATTATGATTTTGCCATCGCGGAGCCTACTTCGTTCAACTCCTTATCACTCCCGTCAGGCAGCTGGCACGCTGCTTTCTGTTGTAAAGCAGTCCCTGATGATATTTTCTTTTCGTCGGCAGTGAGCTTTGACGTTGTGGCTCCTGATTATACATGTTTATCAAAGTAGCACTTTGTTTTGTGACGCTTATTCTGTCACCTTAATCATCTCCAATCAAGAATTCCCTTCTCAAACACCGTTAAGTCTGCAGTTAATGTTGTTATTTCATTCTTCGCTACATCTTGGGTTCTCCTTTTTATCTTAGTCTTAATATTGACTGTGTGAATAATTACACGCCACTGATTCTGTGTACAATGTACACAACATTACCTGATATTGTGGAAGTTCCTCCTGATTTTTTGAGGTTCTGTGAGGGATTGTTTTAGGTAGAGAAATTTTTTTTTTTTTTTTTTTTTTTTTTGGGGGGGGGGGGGTCCCGGGTGTTGGGGATGCCGGTTTTGGAAAAGATCTTCATCCATTTTCTGTTCTCACACACTCATAAGCCTTTCGTGAGCATGTGTGTAACTTTTTCAAAGCTTCGTTTTAAAAAGAGCCTAAGGACTCCGGAAACAAAATAAGATTTATATCTTGAGAATGAAACACATCAACACTTTTCCGGTTTCCCTTTCTCGGGTGTGATGCCTAAAGCGCCGCTTGAAATGTCATCGATAAAATGTGAGATAAATGAAATGCATTTTTCACACTCAACAACGAAAGGATTGGATGTTTTAATCTTTTGAAGCTGTCGAGTACGGTTACAGTCGGAAATGGCTTTTTAATGTTTTTTTTTTTCTCTTTCTCCTTTGTATTTAAATCCTTGGACCTTGGCTAATCGGTCATTAAACAGCAAAACAGGAGAGATATATTCACGCCATGAAATGATCTCTTATCATTTATTCAGTTGCTGCATAATGTTCTGAACTGGAATGTTAGCGATTCGGGCGCTAAATATATTTTTGTGTTTGCTTGCATGTGTCAGTATATATATATATATATATATATATATATATATATATATATATATATATATATATATACATATATATATATATATATATATATATATATATATATATATATATATAATTATGCATGAACATAAAAAACATAAAGCATGCAGGCGAGGGTACGCACGCATGCAAAGAAACCTACGTGCACACACACACTATAATTGTATGTAGTATGTATGTTAGGAAATATATATATTATAGATATATAGAATATATAGATATATATATATATATAATTATAAGGCACACACCAACACACACACCACAAAATTATATATATATATATAACTTAATCATATAGATATTTTAGAATAGATATATATATACATATATATATATATATATACAGATATATATATATTTATATCTATATATATATATATATATATAGATATATATATATATACACACGTACGTCACATGTACAATTTGTTATTTGTACACGTATACTTTTATAAGCAAGAATAACAAGATTATATTTTTGGCTATTGAAATCCATCGTTTGGAATCGCCCGATTTATCTTGGAAATTCATTTCGTGTAGTAATGAGCATCAGAACAAGAAAGAAAAATATGAAAAAAACAGCATTTTCGAAATCATTCCGCCAGAATGCTTCGCGTCCTTAACTCGCAATTCTTAATTGGACAAATTTAAGCTCCGTCACTTTCAATTTGAACTGGTAGAAATTGCGGGAATACTCGCGTGCAAATAAGTGTAGAATATATTTGGATATTTTTGCATGTAGCCCCCGGAGACTGTCCGCAGTATTATGGTAAAATGAATGCGCAGACTCCCCACATAATCGGGTTTTTTTCCTTCACACGAAGTTTCTTTAACATTGCTTTTCATATGCGGTCATCTAGTAATATGTAATAAATAGCACTGCCTTTTGATGATGAAGGTTTATGTCATTCTCCTTCTGTTGCCGTTTTCTTTGAATCTTATAATCTTCCATCCATTAAGGGGCGAATCTATCCTCAAGGTCTTCCTATTCTTTTCTCCTCATTCCTACGGATCTTGATGAGAAAAGGATATAGGCTGTGGGCAGTTTTCATCTTTATTGGTCACTCTCTTTGTGTGACCGAATAGGTCGAAAAACAGTCGACGACCCTAAGTGAAAGAACGAACCTTTGTCAGATTTATATGCAACGTGTTTGGGATGTGTGTGCTGTCAGTTGCCGACATGTGTTTTACCGCAACCAGCCACACAGGTGCTTTTCATTGATTGAAGGCTGTTGACACTGTTTGAAATTATCTTTATTCATAATTAACCTTTATATCACCGTTGCTTTGTCTAGATAACGTATTTGATGTCAACATGGCAACATCTAGCATTCAGTAGGATTATTTTATTCACATAATGAAGACTCGTGATCAAATTTGCCCTGGACTTAATATTCACAGAATTTGTTGAAACCCAGTATGGTGAATTTAAAATAAAATTATATTTAGCGCTAGATGTCACATATACGCAAATTCATGTAAAATGTATTTAAATACTTGAGGACTGCTCAGTGAAGCTTGCTGATATTTGCACGATGTCACACAGAATTCTATCAGCTGGGTTTTAGCGAGGTACGATAGAGGTAAGTCCTGGCAATACTCCTTTTCCATATTATATCACTGTATGATAGGATACGCTTCGAATCCCAGCGGATTATACATTTTTCATTTTCACTTACAAGGATTAATAATACTAATAGGAGTGGAATGGAAAATAAAATTTAGGTCAAAGCTCTGGTAGTTACCTGCGGAGTCATCCGCTGCTGGAAGGGAGGAAATTCAGAGTAAAAAGACTGATTTTATTAGGAGAGGAAGGAAAGTAAGATGGAAGAATGAGAATATGAACAAAGGTACAGCAAAAGGAATGAAAGGGCTGCAGCTAGGGGCGGAAGGTACGCTTCGAAAGAACCTTTGGTAGTGCTTACAGTGCATCGCGTGAGGTGCAAAAATGACGGCACTACCCCTCCACGGGAAATACTACTTACAGGTATTACAGAAGAATGCTCAAGAGAGAGAGAGAGAGAGAGAGAGAGGAGAGAGAGAGAGAAGCAAGCCTAATATTAAATGTTCAATGATTTAGATTTATATAATGAATTCTGTTGTTCCATTGACCGAGAAGGCGGAAGTGAGGGAAGGATTATACAATGAGAGAGCTTTGGTGCCGGAAGTATTTAAATAAGTTTTATACAAATGTTAACCTATTCTTACGTAGTACTCCATCTTAAATAAATTGCGTCATTCGCCAAATATGAGTATTTAGTAAAAATCTTTGTTGCTAAAGGGATTTATCAAAAAAATTAATTTTACTGCATTATTAATAAATAGTTCATATACCACTCAATCATCCCGGTCTATGCAGAATTAACCAGGGTTCCGTGGTTAATTTTACCCTCGGCAACCAGGTCATAATTTTCCCTTTAATGACAGAACAAACATACAATGACGTCTCTGTCGGGTTAAAATGTAACATTCACTAGAAGGTAAATAAACATATATAGAAATATATTAATTCCGAGGTAGAGCGAATTGGATGTTAAAAGACATTTGTAGCTCGATGTAGCTACGGCGATGTGATAAAAATTCATAATATGGCTACGTGCGGCAAACGTTCGACTTGGTTAATATGGCAGAGGGGGTTGGATATCGGTTCTAAAAACTAATACCCGAGTTCGATAATGATTTGTAAGTTCGGAATTGGTATCAACTTATACCTCACTTGTTGGCTGAGTCGGTAACTTCACTGAAGTCCTGATTTCTCCCCTATCCGCCGGTTCGGATGAACGAGAAGACGAAATTATTATCAACTAAAAATTCCCCTCCTGTTAACATATTTGAAAATATATTACTTCCGAGGTAGAGCGAATTGGATATTAAAGGGCATTGTTGCTTAATCCATACACACACACAAACACACACATTATATATATATATATATATATATATATATATATACATATACATATACATATATATATATATATATATATATATATATATATATATATATATATATATATATATATATATATATATATATATAGGGGCTACTGCGCCAGGCCTCTTTCCCAGATTCTTGTGTACAAGAATTCGTAGTTTCAAGGATCTTAGAAAAGTTCGTTTCCAATGTATTTTTTGTAGATGTAGTCATCATAACACGAAGTAGTAAGAAAGTTTCAAGGATTTTATACAAGTTTTAAAGGAGTTGTGAGCTATGATTAAAAAAAAAATTAAGTTCCTCTCTCTCTCTGAGTATTTTGGAGAGCGTTTTTTTTAATTAATTAAAGAGGACTGAGAATTAATAAAAAGAAGGTTTTTGAAAGAAGGGAAGGAAGGAGAAGTGAGGGAGGTGGTGAATAAAGAAGAAAATGTACAATAGATTTCACGGAGTGCCGAGCAGAACAACACTACGTGGCATCCTTATCGTATTGATGCTCAGAGAATTCATGAGTAGCATCTGCTGATAATATGTAAATGAACATAACTGGTAATATCTACACACATTACTTTACATCATTAGTAGTTTATTGTAAGTGAAAACAAACGAGTAAAAAAATGTACCGAAGAAAGTTTTCTGTACAGCGTATAATGCTATATGAAACTCTCAGCCTAGTCTCAGTGGTGGTCTGCGTTGTTGGCACCTATAACAGTGACAGACGCATAATCATGCCTAAATTTAACCTTAAATGAAATAAAAACTACTGAGGCTAAAGGGCTGCAATGTGGTATGTTTGATGGTTGGAGGGTGGATGCTCAACATACCAGTTTGCAGCCCTCTGGCCTCAGTAGATTTTAAGATCTGAGGGCGGACAGAAAAAGTACCGACGAACAGACAAAGCCGGCACAATAGTTTTCTTTACGGAAAACTAAAAGTGAATTTAATTGTGTTCTGCAGAGTAAACCTTCCCCAGAATTTTACAATAGCAAAGCTCTGCAGAGCTACCCTCCTCCCAAAACAATTGCACGATCTTCTGCGGAATAACCCGCCCCCCAAAAAATGACTAGCCTTCTGTCGATTAACCCCCCGCCCCCCCTAAATGGTTGGCTCTTCTGCGGAATAACTCTCACACCAAAATGTGTTAATCTCCGGTGTGGAGTAACCCTTACTCCAAAAATATGGCGACCTCTTCCTCTGTGTATCCCCACCCCTCGTGTTGTACAGTGCTGGAAGTTGCCATTTTTTGGGGGAGTTGTGGAGGGTTGCAACCATGAATTCAGGTGCCACTTGTGAATTGGTTAGCCCCATCTGAATTCAGCGGACCACTTTTACTTCAATGGGCCCACTTGAGTTCAAATGGCCACCAGTGATTTCATGTGGTCATTAATGAATCTGAGGAGCGAATTTCCTAACATGACATTTGGAAACCATTCTCTCTTATAAGTATTGCAGTCAATCATATACTTAACTATTCCCTTCGTGAGATTTTATCCCACTTTACACTTTTGAGGATATTGATGGGTAATCTTTTCTCTCATAAACATGCAAGTTACTTTCTAGACTAGCTCTTCTAATATCAAGATATTGTTTGCATTCAGATTTACAGTTGGAAAAAGGTCTGTACTTCAGGAATAAGTTAAGAGTCACTTGTCGGTGGAAAGTATACTTTTGCAGAGTAATTTTGTTAGAGACCGACATCATTTTTCCATTCTATCACTTTCATGAGTTCAAGTTCTACAGAAACAATATCCCCGCCTTTCTGTTGTCTGGGAAGCGGAAAAAAATGAATGCTACTGTCTTACATGTTCCTGTTAGAGCAGCCAAATGCAGCTTGGTTATGCACCGACCATATTGACAAATGTGTTGTAGCTTCCGTCCGCTATGAGGCGCCACTGTCCGTGATGCAAAATGGCTGCGGGTGAAGTGCACAGTCTCATTTGATGTGTCCTTGCTTATAGTCACTGCGTGTGAGGCGTGTTTGCGAATTCCTCATGATGTCTTAACTTTTTTCCGTTTTCCTTTTGTGAAACGCGATGGAAAAGTCCCCTCATACAAAATATGAACATTGTTTTATCTTAATGCGATTAAGTGATTAATCCATTTCAAAGGGATTACATGATCAATCAGATGAATTGAGAAGATTCGGGTGATTGGTTTTCATGCGACAGAATAACTATTCTCCGTACCCCCGCACTCTCTCTCTCTTCTCTCTCTCTCTCTCTCTCTCTCTCTCTCTCCTCTCTCTCTCTCTCTCTTTCCGTCTGAATGCGTGTGCGTGTGTGTGTGTGTGTGTCTGTTTGGACCTGATGTGCCAGTCGCATGGGAAAATTTGCTTTAAACTTCTTTCAGGATTTTAAGAGCTTCTCATGGTCTTTCATTAGCGGGTTAGTGAATGTTTCTTTTGCTGATGGCAAGGAAGCGTTGGTGTTTAAAGTATTTAGGGGAAACATGTGAAACCATTAGAGGAGTTCCTGTTATGATTTTTTTCCTATTCTATTATAGAGGAAATGTCCACTTTCTAGGTAGATCGTGTCTTCCGTTGAGATCCGACAGGCGTTATTCTATAAAAACCCCTATCACCTTGATTTTAAGTGCTTTATTTCTCATAGGTATGGTTGCGTTTTCAGAGAATGAAAAACTTACCACAGCAAAAAGAAAGATGCCTCTTATGGTTACACTGGCCTACAAAACAAGTCATTGGCGGAAAGAAATATATTAATTGTTTGCTGTTATGAATCATTATATATTTACTGAGACTGAGGTGAATTTTGATCTATCATACCGGGTTTAACCTTCTGTTACCCTTTCTTGACTGATTATTATTTAATATCTGTTATTGCCGAGAGTAAAAATAATAAAAGTGATAGGCCTTTGGTATGCCTAGGAATGATCTCTTATGATTGTCCGAATCTGCTTACTTCCTCTTTTGAGTACTATCTATGTCAGAATTACCTCTTTTATTTCGTCTTTCGCCTGTCAGGGGAATATGGTACTCAGCTTTATTACACACACACACACACACACAATGTGTGTGTGTGTGTATTTGAGAAAGAAAGAGAGAGAGGAAGTGAAGAGGCGTTAATAACATTTAATTGCAATTTGTTGATGAAGGAGGGAAAATCTCTGTAAACTTCGAGCATCGATATTTATCAGCATCGCCATTATTTCAGGGGAAAAATGCCGTGCGACTTTTCAGTCTCCAACGATTTGTTTACATTTCAGCCTCAGTGGGAAGCCTGAAAATATTTGGGGGAATATTTTCATTCCAACGTATCCCTTGCCGTATTGGCAATAAGAGCCGTCAGCAATCATTGCCCATTTTGTAATTTCGTTATGCAAATTTCCGTCGGTTCATCCTACTGAATTTTTTGACATTCTGGAGACCGAAAGAAAATTCCAAATCGAATCATGAATTTTATATCGTTCGGTCAAATTATAAAGTATGTTTTTTTTTTTTTTATCGAAGTGGATGCATCCATCAGAATAATTTCGCTTATGGAATTTTGCAGTGTCAGTAAGAACACGCCGCATAATTACCTAAATATTTAGTTGTTATCGAATAAATAACGTGTGTGGACGGTGATGCACATATGCGCATGAAGCCATTTTTTCGAGTCGAATGTGAATATATCTGAACTTTATTTGTCGACATCAATTTCAAGTAAATCATGAAGCCGTCTTTCTCTGACTACTTCCTTCCTCTCAGTTAACAAGATTCTGTAATTCATATGTGATCCCTTTTGAAAAAGAGTCCCTTAAAAAACTGACGAAGTTTTTTCCAGGCTGTTGAAAGAAAAGCAAGCAAAGAGTCCTTAGCGAGGTCGTTTTTGAATTGCAGGCAACTCGTAACGAGCAAAAAAGGCTTGTTTTAGAATATACTGAAGATTTGTGAATGCGGAAAGAGTGAATGCGGATGAGATGATGGAGCGGAGAGTAAAAAATAATAATTAATGGTAAGGTTATGAATGAATATGATTAAAAAGGGGAAAGACAACATACTGGAACCGACGTCGTTCAGAAAAGTTTTGGTTTGTTGTAAAATGATCTCTTCATTTTGTGTCATGAGTTTATGTCCTCTTTTGTGTCCTTAGTTTGTCTCTTCATTTTGTGTCCCCGTTTGTGCACTCAGTTTATGTCCTCATTTTGTGTCCTCCGTTAGTGTCCTCATTTTATCTCTTCATTTTGTGACCTCTGTTAGTGTCCTCAGTTTATGTCCTTATTTTATCTCTTCATTTTGTGTCCCCAGTTTGTCTCATCATGTCATGTCCTCATTTTGTAACCTCTGTTTGTTTCTTCACTTTATGTCATCAGTTCTTTTTTCTTTTTGTGTCGTCATTTTATGACCCCATTTTGTGTACCTACTCATTTTGTGCCCTCAGTTTATGTCCTAATTTTATTTCCTCATTATGTGTCCTGGGTTTATTCCCTCATTTTGGGTTCTCATTGTTTGTGCTCTTTATGAGTCTTGGGTTTTTGTCCTCATTTTGTCTCCTCAGTGTGTCTTTATTTTGGGTCCTCATTTCAAGTCCTCAGTTTGTCTTTTCATTTTGTGCCCTCAGTTTATGTCCTCATTTTGTGTCCTCAGTTTGTCTCTTTATTGTATGTCCTGATTATCTGCCCTCAGTTTGTCTCTTCATTTTGTGTATTCAGTGTGTGCCCTCAGTTTATTTTCTCATTTTGTGTCCTCAGTTTGCGTCCTTGTTTTGTGTCCTCAGTTTGTCTCTTCATTTTATGTACTTATTATCTGTCCTCATTTTGACTTTTCATTTTGTCTTCATTGTGTGAACTTGGTTTGTGTCCTCACTTTGTCTCTTCATTTTTGTTCTGTTTTCCAACAGTTGATGTCTTGATTTTGTGTCTTCAGTTTGTCTCTTCATTTGATGTCCTCAGTTTATGACTTCATTTTGTGTCCTCAGTTTAGCTGTTCATTGTCTCTGTATTTTGTGTCCTTATCTTGGGTCCTCAGTTTGTCCTCGTTTTGAGTTCCTATTGTTTGTCCTCATTAATTATTTGTCCCTCATTTTGTGCCCTCAGTTTGTCTGCTTATTTTGGGCTTTCATTTTGAGTCCTCGTTTTCAGAGTGGTTGAGGAAGGAATGTAAGGGAATGAAATCGGTCAATTTGCTCCTCAAATTTGCCTCTTCTTTTTTATTCTTGACACAGAACTCATTTAAATAATTTATCCTTGCATCCAGTCATGTCTGTTATCGCTTTGCATATGTTGTATTTATTTAGTTTTTAAAACTTTCCTTTTTCATTTCTTTTTATTTACCTTCATCTAATTTCAAAGTAGAGAGACGTATGTGGACCCTAATGTGATGAAGGAGTGTTCCCACGACCGAATGAAAACGGGGCGTTTTTATTTTAAGGGAAAATTGTGCTTCCATTTTTGTGGGAATCCTTTTTTCCGTTATGGAATGGAGGTAATGTCTTTGATGTATAATGAATCTTTAATGATTACCTTTCTTGACATCACTTTGATAATCATATATTATATACTGATGATCTAAAATGAAGGTACACAGTGGTGCTCAAATCTCATGCGTCATGATTCTTTTTGTATTGTCCAGATCCTCAGACTCAACGTGACGTTGCCAAGTAGTGTTAAACGCTTTTTTTCTATGTCATACATGTCGACAAGTTTGCGAATTCACAGCTAGCCCTATTTTCCTCATGGTCATATAAATATGATCCCTTTTATGCATTGGTATAATTCGTAATCTGTGTGATTTTAACTGATTTTTTTTAAGTTGCTTAGTTCAAAGTGCGGTGTGCTAAGGTTAGCGGTGCCATCAATGAAAGCACACTTAATATGCTCCTCGGACTGGTCAACATAACTATGTCTGCAGCATTGTAACAGTAGACCTAATGAGCTCAACAGTCATAACAACATTTTCGAAGCAGGAATATGAATTACAACCAGTTTTCTTTGAATGTTGAAGTTTATGCTGTGTTTAAGCTGCCTGTATGTTGCAAAATGTACCATAGTCCTAAAGAAATAATCTAAGCCTTCTGAGATGTACCCTATTACTAATGAATTTATTTGTAGAGACTACCTGTTCTTTGATTAATATGATAGGAATATAAATTACAACCAGTTTTCTTTGAATATTAAAGTTTTAGGCTGTGTTTAAGCTGCCTGTATGTAGCAAAATGATTTATGCCTAAAAAATATTGTAACCCTTCTGAAATGTAATCTGTTATTAATGTTTATATATGTAAAGATTACCTGTTCTTTGAGGAATAAAAGATGATGATGATTTTGATTATATGGAGAAGATGGCTATTAATCGAAATATCAGTATTAATATCAAGGCGCATTGACACTTGTTTTTCAACTGGGTTCTGGTCTCTTTTGGTGTATAATTTATTCTTTCATAAGGTAACTTGAAGTGCAAGAATGTATAGATAACCCCATTTCCTTTCTGGCCAGAAATTGTTAATAGAGAGATGTGACTGTTAAGTGTAAAGTGAAGAAATCTAACACCTAGGCCTAGGAACAATATCTTAGCTTTGACAAAAGAATAATTGCATGTGCGAATATTTGCTGTATGCCATCATTTTTTTAATATTTAAGAATTATAACAAATATTTGTGTATGAAAATCCAACTATTCCTCTAACACATATGAAGTGTTTTCAACATAATTTCACTGTCGCTACTCAGTGTAGACCTACTTATGTTACACCGGGTGGCTGTTGTTGCACCGACACTAATGATACGTCACACACGCTCTTCTCACGTTGATATCGGTGGGCGTGGAGTCAAAGTATATCGGGTCTGCTCACGAGACGGTAATAAAACCTTTCCCGTCCCTTGTGAAACGTCATCAGTTACAAAAGGACTATATCTTTATGAAACTCTATTTACGATAACATTTTTATATAACTATATCACGATGGCGTTTTTTTATATAAATGTTAATCTTATTACATGTTGCCGTATACTACGTTAAAGTGCAAAAAATGCTCTTTCAAATGATATATGACACATTAAAATTACGATTACTTTTAAACCCACAAGCGCGCACAGAAAAAATTATCTTCGCACAAAAAATGTGCAATTACTTCATCCGTCAACCTACAGACATTAACGTTTCGTAGCGTAACTGACTAAGGGATGATGATAGAAAGAAACCGAAAAATGGATTAGAAAGCTGATAAAATTTACTATATAATACATAAATAAATTGATGGGTGGTCCCAGAAATTTTCGAAGACGGACCATAGATTTTTAAATTTTATGTAAATATTTACCACATTTTTTTTACATAATTTTTCATCTTATTACATTTTGCCATATACCACGTAAAAGCAAAAATTATGCCCTTTTAATTGGTGTATGACACATTACAATTACAATTACTTTCAAACCCATAAGTGCGCACAGAAAAAATGATCTGCGCACGCAAAAATTATAAAAAATAAGCGTTCATGGGAGATCTGAAATCTAGCCCCGCCCCTTGTGAAACGTCATCAGTTACATCCAGCCAGACTGACGAATACCTTTTTGTACTTTTTTCCGAAAATATTATAATCGTTCGAGGCATGCATAATTATGTATACAGTTTGTGTTATATGTAAACTTAAGTGCGGATGTATATTTATGTGATATGAAGTGCTAATGTGAAAGTTACTGGAAATGTGTTTTCTGTATCATCGTCTTCATCATCTATTCATTTGATACCTTATATTGTATATGATGTAATTCTTATACTTTTGATATTGTTTACTTTTTTGTGGTCAAGTCGTGCTATGGAGGAGTAATGATAGTAGTTTATATTTGACAACGTCTCCAAAAGTTGTGTGTGTGTGAGAGAGAGAGAGAGAAGAGAGAGAGAGAGAGAGAGAGAGAGATTGGTGGAAGCTGAATGGGAGTGGTTAAATGGCGGTCGGAAGCATGTCTGTTGTGGCGCTCTGTAGTATGTCAGTGGAAGTCTGTTACGAGATTCGAAAGCAGTGAGGCGTCTAGTGAATTCACAGAGTTGGTTTGGCAGCATTTATCTGTTGGTTGTTAGTTGATTTTGTGGTATTTGATTGATTTTGGTGTTGTAAGGTTGTTGTGCGTGTGTCTGTCTGGTTTTGGTGAAGTTGAAGAGGTTGGGAGTGCATTTTCGGTGTCTGTGAGTGTTGGTTGGGGCAGTGTTGGTGTTGGCGGGTTGTTTGCCGGGGAAGTCGTGTGGTTTTCGTGTTCTTTCGGGCTGTTGGTGTTCTTCGTCTGCAGTTGTTGAGTTGTTGTGGGTTTGTGGGTCTCAGTTGGTTGGTGTGTGGTTGGTTATCGGCGGTGGATGTGTCACGGCTAGCCTATAGCCTATCCAGTGGACAGCACAGCCTAGCCTATCTGGAGCCAGAGGTGAGTACCTGTTTGTGTTTTGTGTGTTCGGTATTTCCTTGAACCAATTGTCCTGCAGGTTAAAGGTAACGTAAAGAGGAAAGTGCAGTGTGGGAAATTTTGTTAGCTGGTACGATTAACGTACTTAACTGTGGGGAGTTTGCTTGCTTTTATTACTTAGCTTTTGATTCCGCCACAGTGCAAATGCAACTGCCATTTTTTAAACTGCCTGTATCCACATTTTCTCTGTATTTATTGCATAACAATTAGTATTCATTATAAGATTTGGAAAATATATCTAATTAATCTATCATTCTAACCTTTAGCATAAATAAAAAAAAAAACGTTGCTTCTCAAAGTGAGGTATGAACACAGTGACAGAACTAAATACATTTCTTAACAATTATTTATGATCTTGATAATATTACTACCTGAAAGAGAGAGAGAGAGAGAGAGAGAGAGAGAGAGAGAGAGAGAGAGAGAGAGAGAGAGAGACCAAGTTGTCATGTTTAAAAAATGGACTTTAAGAGAATACAGCAAACCAGTATATAGGTAAGCAAATAAATAAGTAAAGAATGAACTTATGAAGAAAGCTGGAGTAGCTATGTGTTGAAACTGGTATATTTTTGTGAAATAAAACAAGGCTTGGTGACTAAATGAGAGAATGGGTATTAAAAAGCATCAAGCATGCGACTTCTTTACAGATTTTATAAAGATTTTATCAAAAACACCATGCTATATGGATTAAATTTATAAAAACTGAAGGTTCTTCAAGTAATTCAATGGATAAGCACGGAAAGTGTTACTCTCGTGACGTTACAGTATTAGCTCCGCCCCCACTGCCGAGTTGAGCAGACCCTATTTACTTCGACTCTGGGTAGATACCAGGGCCGGATTTAGCGGGGGGGGGGGGGGGTGGGGGGGGGGGGGGGGGCCCAAAGCAGGCACCACCCCCCCCTGCCAGGGGGCCCCCCCACACTCCACATTTTAGGGGGCCTCAAAAAAAGGATCCAGGCTAAATAACTTTTAATTTCAGTAAATATATAAGGAATAAAAGTTTTTTAGTCAGGAATAAAACAAAATTGTGGATATTTATGATTTATCTTTTTTCATCACGGAAAACTAAAGTAAAACCAAAGTAATAAAAACGTGATATTATTAGAAATTTAGGCTATGTTTACAGTTACCCCTAAAATTACATTCGTCACCGCAATGTGCGCCTGAATCCGTTGGATTATGGACGATCTGAGGAAGTAACTCTTTCTCACTCTGAAAAGTTTCGTGTTGATAATTTTCTTCCAGTAATTGATCAGTTTTTGAGTTCCCTTAATCAACGTTTGAAGGCCTACGAGAACACCTGTTCCCTTTTCGGTTTCTTATCTGGACTGGAATCACTGAGCTGTACTGAAATAGAAGCAGCTGCAGTAAAATTAGTTTGTGAATATAAAGATGATCTGGATCAATCACTTGGTGTTGAACTTGTACAGTTTGCAGCTTTTTTCACCCAGTTTCTGGATGATTATGTTAAGACTGATAGCTTTGGGAAGGAACATTTCCTTTACAAATTGCTGCTAGACAAGAAAGTTGCAGATAATTTTCCTAATGTTGAGATAATGCTACGGATGTGCTTGGTGCTTATGGTCACAAATTGCTCTGGAGAACGTTCATTCAGCAAAATGAAGTATATCAAAAACAGACTTCGTACTACAATGCATCATGATCGACTCAGTCACCTGGCTTTGATGAGCATTGAGTATGACATCCTCAGAGACATTACTTTGACATATTGATCACCAAATTTGCAAGGGCCAAGTCTCGTAAAGTGTCTGGTCTGTAAATACAGATACCGCTATAGTTTTTCTATTCTACGAAGAAACTTTGGTTTTGATTTTAAGATTGGCGGCTCTGAGTATGGGTCATGCTTCCTAATCACCTTTGAAAAATGGTCAGTTTGTACAGTCAGGTGTGAAGAGTCCTGATGAGTGAAGGCAAACTAACATATTTAGATTTATGGTAATAAAACATGTGCTATTTATTTGAAATTGCTTTTCATAATCTTTTTATACTCGAGTGTACAGTCAGGAGAGGTCATTTTGCACACGTGATTAAGATGACCAAAATTCATTACTGGCAGGACCGGCAATGATGATTTCCCGGTGGAGCTTACAACGGCCCCCGGTGAGGCTTGCTCCGCTCGCCACCCGCCTCAAGCAGGGTGGGCCTCCACACATAGATTGCCCAGGGGCCTCCACATGCCTAAATCCGGCCCTGGTAGATACATTCTACTTTTGTATATACATAAGCACATTTTTTTCAGCATTGAGGCGTAAAAGTAATCAAATAGGACTATTTCATATTTTATGCTTGCTTTGGAAGCATTATTAATGTTATGGCAATTTTTTTCTTGTTTTTTAACATTGAATTGATGCTTGCTTGATGACGACTTCAGTTTGGTCAAATGCTTCAGCGTTGTATGAACAAAAGTTTTGAAAATGTTTCGAAAGAGTTTTCTGAAATTTGGCTACACGTGACATTTTCTTAGTTTTGAAATATATGACAGATTTCACTCTTATGAAACATGTTATGGCCTTACTGTATGCAATAATCATGTTTCCGCATTGAAATAGATAAATATGGAGCATCCTAGTTGCCAGTTAGTGAATTTTGAACGAAATCCTATGGAGTCATGACGCATGAGATTTGAGCATCACGTACCTTGGGGACGATATTTAATGGCATTAAAGTCGGTACTTGGTATCTGACCCTGTTATATTACTGTCATTAATGAGGGTGCGTGAGTGTGAGTGTACTAATGGTTTCATACATGAATCATTTATTAAGAGTGACTTTGTTGGTAACCATTCGGTATGGAGAGAGAGAGAGAGAGAGAAGAGAAAAGCAGCTGGCGATACTGATAATATTGACACCCCGTCAAGTTACTGTACATGGATTGCTGGTTCAGTCATAGGCCTTTGTGGATTGAGTTATCGAAAATTCAAAGATAAGTTACATTTATAGAATATTTTTAATTTATTTATACATCATCCAGGAATAGTTCTTTAACTAGCCCTCCTTAGCCTCCCATTCGAGGATAATCAGTTTATAACTTGATTTCCGTGCGTAATAAGTTGGGGCGCTAGAGAAAAAAATAAAAGTAAACAATCTGCCAAAGTTTCTTCGGCGCAATCGAGTTTTCTGTCCAGTGCTGGCCTCAGTCACGTCCCTTAAAACTCAAAGTCGTGACCCATGTAACTCAGGCACGGTTCGGTGGTGGCCTATGGTGTAGGTACCTGTAGTGTTGCCAGAAGTACGATTATGACCAACGTTAACAATAAAATGAAAACTAATGAGGCTAGAGGGCCCCAATTTGGTGTGTATGATAATTGGGGGTGGATGATTAACATACCAATTTTCAGCCCTCTAGTATCGGTAGTTATAAGATCTGAGGGCGAACAGGAAAAGTGCGGATGGACAGACAAAGCCATCCCAATATTTTTCTTTTACAGAAATCTCAAAACCCACTAATTTTGTGGCGGAAGGATCTGAAACTGAGTCCCAGCTAATTCCAAACATATTAAAAGTATAATTAAATCTCAAATAAAAGCATTCGCAGTTACCAAAATCCCTGAAACCTGGAGCTCCAGATCAGTACGAATCTGTCACTGGCAACGAACTAAAAGAAAAAAAAAGAAGGAAAAAATGATAACCCAGAATAGCAAGAGCTGCGATTTTTCAGTTGGGTTTATTTTGGGCCGAAAGGGTGATGGACGTATCACTATCAGTCTTGTGAAATTGATGTTTTTTCCTTTCCATCTCAATCTCTTTCATTTAGGTATGTCCTCAGTTGGCCTCTGGTGTTATTCCTTTTCTTTTTCTGTGTTTACTGAATCATCCTGGTTGTCTGAAATTTCAATCTTTTAATTATGGACATTATCACTGTCATCCTTTATTATCATCTTTGTTATCGTTATATTTATCCACAGTATTCTAGTGATGATTTCTGTTTTTTACCGATTATTCTTAGCATTCATCGCTGTTTATATTTTGAATGATATTGTTTGAAAGGAATGCAAAAATATTCTCTTGTTTTTCTAATCACATTGAGATTGCTTTCATTGGAGCCTTGATGTTTCCTCTTAAGGCTTTGATCGTCTGACTTGCCTCGCTAATTGGAACCTACTTCTTGATTTACATAGTCGAATAATTCTGATCTCTTAATGGCGAGGATTTTTTGTAATCCTTATGAGAAGTCTTAGGCGTTTTCTTTCGAAGGATTAATTTTTTTTTCTTATTTCATGTTTCTTACACTTAAGTTACTTGTGATCCCTCTGTTTCAGTGATCTTTTAATGTGAGCTTTCCAGCTCCATTAGATGTAGCATCATAATTTTTGCAACATTTCCGGTATTTTATTTCCCTTCTTACTGAAAGTATGTACTCTCTCCAGTTTTTTGAAGCAAGTTTCGTTGCACGCGAAGATAGTTTTCATTCACGCTGCTTTTAGTTTACTCTTTATAACCTTGACTTTATTAGGGGCACTCTGCTTTTCTCTGTTAAGTATATTTCTTGATTTATAGTTCTTGAATTAAAATTTTCTTTCAAGGTTTTACTGTAATAAGGGTATTCATCTTCACTGATCAAAGAATCTTTGATTTGCTTATATGAGGAATATTTCGATTAACTTATTGCTAGGTATTCATGTTCTGAAGCAGTAAATTTAACTTTTTTTTTATTAGCAACTTTAAAAGAATCACCGCTCTTCAGTTTGCGTGATTTAAATTCTGCAATCTTTGTATTTATGAAATTTTTCTGTACCTCGAGGAATATTTTACCAGTTTGTCCTAAAAAAATTGCATTTCATTTTTGCAGTAAATTTCAAACATACGTAAATGTGTTCAACACTTTGATCAACAGTTGATAGTTATGCTAAAGCAAAACCAAACTTATTGGTGTACCATATACAGCTGACCTATCTTGCCTTCCTGTCTCGTAGGCTAATGAATAAATGAATAATAATATTAGGTACGAAGGTAGGCTCAGGTTAGGCGCCATCAAAGCAAATTGACATGACCTTTATATGCTGCGGGTATTTCATTCGAACCATAGTGTTCACTTTTGAAGTCATGAGACTGGTGTCTTTATTCGTGCAAGTTATAAATTTTGTCAATCAACGTTTAGTTTATGCTCTGATTTTTTTTATGTAGACTTTTGTATTATTAGTTAAATAACTGAATCAAACTTCTTGTTATTAATTTTGTTAATCGGGCGTATGAAGAAAATGTTGAAAGTTTGTATTTGAATTTAGAGAATGAGATATTCAGTAGTGGCTACTGCTTTGGGACAAAATATTCTGTAATGAAAAGAAACGAAGCAAACTTCTTCAAGCATTCCTATTTCAGGAATGCTAGTGATGTCGTTTTCCCGAATTGAGAACGCAGGCGTCCGATTGATTTTGTGTTTCATTTTATCCCCTGTGGGGATAATCCTGCCTTTCATAATAATTAACTGAGGAGACTTAGATATACGTCGGGTAATTGCTAATTAATGCTGGATTACGCGCTAGAATAAAAAGAAATGGCTCTTTGAAATAGGATCATTTCAATCAGCATAGGATGGAGCAGGTATGAGGATCAGCGGTCGAAGCAGAGATGATTATTTGTGATGAAAGTTGAATCCTGTGAGAGTGCATTCCGGTACCCGTAGTCTGGGCGGCGTTTGGAAGCCATTTGTTATGAAAGTCATCTTTGATGATATCTGTAATGAGCAAAATCATCGGATTTTGTTCGCTTTCATCTGATGGAAGATCCGGAATGCAAATCATTGAGGCTCTTTTTTAGAGCCTGTGTCTAAACCTTCTAATGGTTACCTTCATATATATTCAAATATGAATTTCTATCATTATCAGGTAATTGCCTTCTTCAATATTATTAGTGTAGGTATTTACTTTTAGATTTTTCAGCAACAGGTCGTTTGTTAGCTAGATATAATATCTGACATATTCCGTGAAATATAACAATTATAACTACTTATCCTTGAAAGAAGAGGAAGAAATATATATATATATATATATATATATATATATATATATATATATTGCTACGTTTATAGATCTCTTCTTCTACCCAGCATTTAAGCAATTAGTTTGATTTGGAAAACGGCAGCCATTTCCTCCAAATATCAGCTGATTTTTAGGCAGGAATCCAAAACACGCCAGCCAGAGATAGGGAATTTCCTATGAGAAGGGAGAAAATAGACTCTTGTCAGCTTTAGGGACGTATGTCAAAGGGAAGGATGTAGGCAGACTGGTACTTCTTAGGCCTATATCTTAAGCTCTTTTTCCTGTGAACCCTCTGCTGGCTGTATGTTCTGTTTCCAGGATTGCCCTGCTCGTGGGGGGTTAAGCTGACTCCCAACACCCATGAAAAACACCTGGATTCGTCCCCAGTCGACTGCAGTTCGTGACCTCGGACGGATGTCCGACCACCCGCCTTCCATTTAGGCCTATCCATGGCGTTAGTGGCGCACCAAGAGACCCAGACCTGAGACAATGCCAGGCCGCATTTTCTACAAAGATCCACTGAACATGGCATCCAGGTACGTCTTGTGAAAAAGCATATTGCCAGTCCCTTACATCCTAGTGCCTAATTACTCCCCATTTTCCCAATTCAAACCTCTAAACCAAAAAGAACTCTCCCTTTGTTTCCTCTCACTGCCTCATGGCCGCATGCTTCCCCTTGTGTGATCGTCCCAGACCAATGAAGTCTCCAGTGCATACCTCAGTGAAACATTAGAGTTCCTTTGCCCCAGTGTTAGAGAACTAAATAATTGAAATTGGGCAAGAAATCCTTTTTTCTTTTATCTTGTCTAATCTGGGATTCTTTTCCAGATTCCCTGAGTCACGTGTCAAGTCTATCTGCCCGCAAGTGTTGCATTGCCGCCAGATATCGAAATCTAGCTTTCATTACTTGAATCACATTTTAGCCAGCTATCCATTTGTGAGAGATATATGGGTCCCAACGTGTGGACACGCTGCATTTACTTTTCTCCAGGCCAGTAAGGGCCTCTGGTAAATAAATAGCTGTAAAGTAATTGGCTGAGTTTCTGGCGACCTTTCCTCTAGAGTAAATTATCACTATAAATCCTTTTATGGTAAGTTCAAGTAAATTTCCTTTATTTCCCCTCAACTATTTCTGTTTACGTATCGTAGTTCTTTCAAGGCCAGGCTCATACGTAAAAATATATATATATATATATATATATATATATATATATATATATATATATATATATATATATATATATATCATATAAATAATATATATATATATATTTATATATATATATATATATATATTGTATATATATATATATATATATATACATATATTATATATATGAATAACTTGATCACGAAGTATATAAAACGTGATGATATGTATAAATAAAGGTTTTGCCACGAAGGAAAAAATGAAAAAGCGAGATAGCCGAGTACTTTCGGTCTTGTTCCGATTCTTTACTAAGTAAAGGGTCGGAACAAGACCGAAAGTACTCGGCTATCTCGCCTTTTCATATTTTCCTTCGGGGCAAAAACCAAAAACCTTTATATATATATATATATATATATATATATATATATATATATATATATATATATATATATATGGTAATATATATATATATATATACGTATATATATATATATATATATATATATATATATATATATATATATATGTGTGTGTATATTTATATATACATATAGATTAAATTACCTCCTGGAGAATTTTGTATGAAATCAGCCGCGAACCGTTTTGGTTCCATAAGATTGTATCAGATTGAAGACGGAGTGGCTGTTTGAACTTCTCCTTTTAGGCCTGATACTAAATGCAAGACACTCTCAGAAAAATACAGTTGGAACAATCTCTCTCTCTCTCTCTCCATTTTACTTTTCTCTTTCCTGACGAAATCACTTTTTTTTGCGTCTTTATATTTCCTATTATAGTTTAAAAAATGGAAATATGCCAATTATGATGAACGCGAAGAAAAGAAAATATCCAAAGGAACTACTAAGCTTGAAAACAAAAAGAAATTTGAAGCGGGAATCGGGGGAAAAGTTTTATGTTTTGATTTCCTAAAAGCAGATGACCTTCTCGGTCCTCCTCCTCTGGAAGGGTAACACTGATGTAAATAAGCACATTTTGATTAGTTTAAAAGCGATTTATTGTAACCCGGAGTACCTTACTGAGATGCATGCGAAGTAATCATGTCAGTGTTATCTGCTGGGCCGCTGGTATGGTGGCTAGTGCCGTGGTATGCCGCTCAGAAGTCGCGGGATCGCCATCTCTCACAGTGCGATGAAAAATCACTGGCTCTTTATTATGATCAGTGGGGTCTGCAGTAGGAGGTTGAAACCAAAACATTCTTTGGAAACTTGAATTTCAAGTCAGTGGCCCCCGTGGGCTTGTTCTATGTGAATAAGTTTCAGCTAATAAAATAATAATAATATTAGTATCTTTAAAATGTTTTTGCTGATTGTATTATTACATGGATTGTAAGACAAGTACTTCAGTCAGGTTTAGTAATGGGCTTAGTTTATTCATTTATGGCTTTTCATATAGGATTTTATTCTTCGTAAGATATAATCAGCATGAATTAGATTTTAGTTTAGTTTTATAGTTTTTTTTTATTCACTATATATTATTTTGCCCTTTTTTCTGTTTGGTTTCATGGTCGTTCCTTAATGCAAGCATTGTGTCGAATTCTGTTTTCCGAAGGTTCAGTTTTTACAGGATATAATTATTATTATTATTATTATTATTATTACGTGTTGTTGTTATTGTTGTTGCTGCTGTTGTTTAGATTATCTAACCCAGCCACGCCTAAAAAGTTTTGAAGCTCCTCAACAGAGATGAAAATGAATAAAATATTTGATAGATTCTCAGACATAAGGAAAATGCTATTATGTGGAGAGAGAGAGAATTTACGACCGTGTAACTGGTTCTACTCACTGGTTCGTGTTTACGTTACGTTATTAAATTCTGATAAGGAAGACCGATGGACTAACATAATTAATTTTTTTTCATTTTCAACTAGATATTACGAAAAGAGGAATGGCGTCTGTCAATTAAAACCACTCCTGCCTTTTCCTTAAAGTGGGCCTCATCCATTATTTAACAAGTAGCGACCTTCGGAATATGAAAACAGAGGAGACTCTTGGGCACAGACCTTAACCGTCGAGTAGAAACAAAGTTGTCGATTTTCGACATGTAGAATAGTCAGCTCAGTGGTCTAGTTAAAGTTAAGTGTTTTAATAGTAATAATGCAACATGTAGCCTGTGGTCTCGTGAAGATATTTCCAATGGGAAAATCGTTATACGGTTATTATTATTATTATTATTATTATTATTATTATTATTATTATTATTATCCCACAGTGGCCATTAACCTGGAATTCAAAATTACAAAGAATATGAGTGAAGTAACAGAAGGTAATATTTAAAAAAAAAATGTTATTTGACAAATCAGCAAATTTAAGATGAAAATTGATAAATAAAACTGGCAACAGTAATTTCATAATAATCAGGGAGAAGCAAAAGCCCCGACCCGCGTTCAAAGGGATTCAGCCTGTCATGTTTCCTTCGTCTGCACTTCATTTTCCAACTACTGATCCACCTTCTTTCTCACTGTCGCCTTCCTGAGCCTCTCCTCACCGAGCTTGATGCCTGTTTGCGAATTTCACTTTCTATATGAAGAACAAATGTAAGATTCTTAATCTCTTCAGAAAATTTAGACAAAGATGAAGTAGAAGGAAACTAGATAAAAAAGTTTGACAAGAATTTTCAGTCAAATTTCCACAAGGCCGGTATATAAAAAATATAAGTTGTTTTTCAACTTGGCATTTTCAGTACTCTGTGATTTAGACAGGAGACTAAACCAGCGTTGGGTCACTAATGATGATGGATTGAATAATGGTCTTCTTTGCTTTAGGTGCCTCGGGTTGATCTTCGGAGGGAATGTTGATATTAATAATGACGGCGAAGCTCTTTGCTTTTCTCACACTAATGGCAGCCTACTGTTTATGTGGCGTTGTAGTTCCTAATTATCTTGAAAGACCTTTTAACTGATTAATTCAGCGACTCTCTCTCTCTCTCTCCTAATAACATTCTCTTAGAGCGCCCCGAAACATTTTGTAACTTGGCCAAATAAATAACTTTTCGGTTTGTCATTTCCCTTTATATATACGTATATATACGTATATATACGTATATAATATATATATATATATATATATATATATATATATATATATATATATATATATATTATATATATATATGAACGTATATTTGCTAAGTGTTTAACTTGAGGGTTGGGGGGGAGAGGTTTCTGGGGGTGTTTGTTGCTTACCCTTGTCAGTTGTGAATGAGTTGTTAGGTAGTTACTTTCATTGTTTTGTAAGAATTTGAGGTGATATTTGCTTTTCATTACTTTTTTTTTATTTCATTAATTTTTGGGCTGGAGTCGTTTGAATTTTGTAGGTGGGTATAGCAGCATGCTGCTACACTCCATTTGTTGTATATCAATAAACTTTTTAAATTTGAATTGAATTTGAGGTGATGGTTTTAAAAGTAAAGCTTGACAGAAATTAAAATCTTCATCATTTCAATCGATACAAAAATAAGTAGTGTAGTTTTTTGGCTTGTTATTTTTCTAGCTTTTATTAAAGAAAATTATTAAGTATTCTTTGAATTCGAAGACCTCCGTAAAGGCAGCAAACATGTTAAGGCGTAAATGTATTGTCCGAGTTAACGCTGTTTGCAAGAGCATTCAGCATGAATGGCAGAGTAGTCCAGCATAATAGGCTTCCTCAAAGCCTGTGGATTGTCTATGCAATGCAAATGCTCCTCTTCCATCGACAAAATTGGAAATCCTGCTTTACCTACGAAAATGTAAGTTTTATGTTGGTTAATGAATAAATGAAAACATTTTGAAATTTTGAATAGGCGTCATAACCTGGATGAAATGCAATATTTGCAAGTAAAAATTGCTTTGTTGCTCCCTCTATGATCTGTAGTTGTTGAAATTGATAAGACTGTGTGGTTTCGTATTCAAACGTTTTTACCATCCAGTTTTTACTTTCATCTCCTTTATTATTTGTCCACATAGGAGCTACCCATGGATTGATAACATTCAGCCAGACTCCGAACTGCTCAGTTATTTTGCCTGGCTAACAGTACCTAGGTGTGGTAATGAGAGAGAGAGAGAGGGACGAGTGGGAGGTAGGAGGAGGATAAAATAAACAAGCTCCGGAAGGTGAAGTTTCTTGGATGTGGTTCTCCCAGCTTCGTAGTATGAGCTGAAAAATGAGGTTTAAGCTGATCTAACAAGGAACAGTGTTTTTCGTCTTCTTTTTGGAAATCCTTGGGTTTAAAGTAAACTTGGTTGGATTCAGTCGGAAAGAGGAACATTTTTGTTAAAGTATCAGATTTTAGGCAAGAGAAATGAACTCGCGATTTCTAGATGAAACCAAGAAGCACATTAATATGTTCTTATTTGCAATTCGACCTGTACCAAGGGGTCAGAAATCATTGTCATGCGCTTGAACTAATAGTCTCTCTTATGATTAATTTTATGATTAAAATCAAACCTTAAAGCATCACGAGCAAAATTTAAAAATACAGCCCAGAGAATAAAACCATGCTCAATGTTATATATACCTTGACTGTTTTTCTTTCTTAGTTACTCTCAGGTTTTTATCATTTCTCTGGTTTTTGTTTTTTATCAGGAGGGGAAAAAAAGACATCTAAAAAAGTGAGAGCGTCAGGCCATAATTTGCCGGGGACCTTCAAGGAAAAACAAAAAATTCCCAGTTCTCGCTGATAGTGACTTTCATTCTTCCACGACATTAACTCACAATATCAACATTCTAATCTTATATGTTATTTATATATGTATTTTTGATTATTTTTATTTTGCATATTGGTCTTTATTTCCTACTTAGTTTCAATATGTCTGTACATGCAGACAAAGAGGGGGTATGTGATGACCCCAGGATTTGCAGGGATTGCGAGAGAGATGCTGCGATTCAGGTAGAGTAAATGTGTATTGAATGGCTGACAGGGATGTGTGATGTGTTTTCAGGAGGGAAACGTTCCAAGGAAATAGTTGAAGGGAAATAACGCTTCCGTTTCACAAGGCTCAAGGTTATAGATGAGTCTTTAAAGTTATAAGGACTAAAATATTACAAATTACGGTAGGAAAGATGTATTGTAGGATTCTGATTAAAAATGTAATACATATGAAAGAGGTAATGACAGGGGTAGAACAGTGTGGATTTATTCAAGTAAGTTGGTGTGGGGGTCAAATGTTTGTTATGCGAGAGGTATAAAATATAAGGAACAAAATCATATTGTGGCTTATGGTAGTGTTCTGACTAGGGCGTGGTATAGGTGCTAATGATATATTGCTAATTAGAGATAATGAAGAGAGAATGCAGACCAGGTGGCAGAAGTTGAGTGTTTAACAGAAGAGAAAGGTAAATATACACGTGAGCAAGAGGAAGATTATGAGGATAAATTGGAGGGCGGAAGTTGAAGCAATAGTTGTTATTATGAAGTCAGACAAATGGAAGTGGTTGATGTATTAAATACTTAGTAGAAAATAGAAATAACGGGAGAAGAGAAGAGGTACGTCACAGAAGGTGGCAGAATGTGTTGGGAAGTACGACAAGAGTGTTGAGCCAACTGCACTTTATGGAAGGGAAGTGGGGATCCGAATGCAAAGTGAAGAAGGCTAATGTTGTTGAAATGAACTTTTCGTATAAGGCAGCTCACACGAGACCACTAAAATTTGTTACACTTACAGTTTTCAATGGCCGATTTTCATTGGGGTTACGAGTGGCATGAGATAATCAGTTTCCCGTCTAAATGTACAGACGCAGTATCAGGCATGCTTTTAGTGCAGTATTTAGCTCACATTTAATTAGACACGTAGGTACCACACTCCAAAGCTTCCCACAGTCTTTGTGAAACTGCGAAAAAACAATTTTTTCACTGGGAAACTGTAGTTTGGTCGAATGGATAGCAAGTACAGCAAGAGTACCTGAAGTGTACTGCGTATCTATGACAGAATGTTCTCATTTGTATTTATGTATATAATCTTTATGGACTTGAATTAAATGTAAAATTAAATCACTGTTGAATCCATATCTTTCAAAATAAAAGAGGGTCGTGTTATATATAGCAAGGACAGACTCCCAAAATCGTTATGTACTTTCACGGAGATCAGACAATGGTATATTCGTCTACTCCCCGTAAACTATCTGTATTGGTTAAAACACAGATATACACGACGCTTCATATATATATATATATATATATAATATTTTAATGCGGGCCAGTCTGTGCTACTTAGCAGGAAAGGGGTTAGTCAATGGACACTGTGGCACGGGTAATTATTATTCGTAAATATCTGTGAACACCTGCTCATTAACGACACCGTCCCTTTCGCTTACACCTGTTTCTAAAGAAACCAATTATACATACAAACATACTCAAACACACACACACACACACATATATATATATATATATATATATATATAAATATATATATATATGTATATTTAAAATATATATATAATGTGTGTGTGTACGTGTGGTACTCTATATGTATAGATATATATACATAAATGTAAATATATATGTACATATACATCAAATATACATACATGTATATATATATATATATATTATATATATATATATATACACTTATGTTTGTTTGTGTGTGTGTATTTTTTTACTAGGAAGATACAAAATGATTCGTCATGACAATGTCCCGCTACTCTACAAAAAGCAAGAAATCCCTTGTCACGTGTGCAAACATACTTTTGAACCACTCAAAGAAAAACTAATCACGAGAGCGATCAAGACGGTACCTCTAATTAAAAAGAAAAAAAAAAAGCCAGTAACCTTATGAAAGTCATCTCCTAGAAATGAGGCCTTGGTGGTTGGTTGGTTCCTCGGCAAGAATACGACGAACCTTTTAGGGGGCTTCCTTAATCGAAGTACAGAGATTGCAGGGGGATTGATTATGTGCTCGTATATAATAACCCATCTCTCTCTCTCTCTTTTACATAGATGTGTTTGTTTACATGTCTGCTGTTTCTCCTGTATTATTCTTCACGTACGGTCATTCTAGTTTTAGAAGCTTGCTATGTAACTTCATGAGCTTACAAACTTATTTAACGTGGATGGTTGCTCTTGGAATACATACATAACATAAATGCACACAAACATAGGTGTACGTATTCGTATGCCAGGGCTCCATCAGTATCATGATTGAAACTGGGAAGGTTAATCGAGATTGTTTCCAGTCCAGTTCATGCGGAACTATTCATCATTTGTGTTGTATATTTGTCGCCCTACCTTTATCTCACTCTTTCTGCGCAAATGTAATTCCATTAATTCCATGTTGTCAGTGGTGAAATCAAATTAATATATGTTAATCGTATATATATATATATATACATATATATATTTATATACATATATATACACATAATGATTAAAACCTTGTCATTTGACGTATTATAAATAGCAGTGAAGACTGTATCAAGCGATAATCCAATTACTATTACTATACGTGTTGCTTTTTCATAAATGGCAGTGAAGATAATCTAAATATTGTTACTTTATCGGTGTTAGTGGTGAAAATGGGGCTATAGTATAGTAGATTCACATCACCCATGCATCTGATGTCTAGGCCAGTCCCTTACGACGCTCCTGATTGATAAGCCAATCACAGGGCTGGAAACTCTCAGTCTCTTTGAACAGTTCACATAGGCAGGATGTATGTTCCACCTCCCCCGAGGGATACTTTGTAAGGGACTGGCCTAGACATCAGACGCACGGTTTTTTGTCGATATATTAAAGCATGCCGCGCAAGATCTAGTGATATTATCATGTGGGGAGTAAAATGATATATTTAAAACGTCATTACTCTCGTCCTTTTCTGAAGGAAATTTGGTCATCGGTATTTCTCCTTTTCAGGGATTCTGCGCAACAGACGACGACTCGGACGTGGAATAGAGAAATCTAGAGATGGAAGGAGTCAGATGTAGGTAAAGTAACATCTTGCAATTAATCATAATTCGACTATGGTCTGAACTCTCTCTCTCT
>NC_087202.1:44900685-44908185 GCF_015104395.2 Macrobrachium nipponense | reverse complement strand
ATGAAATAAGCAAAGTTAGAACTGCAGAAGTTAGTAGGAATGGCTAGGCTTCGTTGCCCATACAATGGTAAGCTGTAGGTGCATTTGCTAGGATTGACTGGGAACAAAGTTAGACAGTGTGCTGCAGACGGCTGTTTGGGTTAAGGGAGTGTATAAAAAATATATATGTATAGGTGAACTTAGCTATGGTATAAGGAATGTAGTAGACACAATACAAGATGGGTAGATGAAGAAGAGTTGTCAGTAAGTGAGAACATAATTGGAAATGTTTTTGCGAAGACGATTTTTTCATTTTAACTAATTTTATGTGTTGGATAAAAACGCCAGTTCTGTTATGATATACAAGTACCCTATCTCGCCATAAACCTACCGTATGTGGTATTATAAACACCTTAACCATTTAGGAAAAAATGTGAAACGCGGTAATACGTGTGAGGACACTTATTACAGCATTCAGGCGTTACGTGTGTACGAAGGGCTCTAAATTCAACGATGACTCACGTTTTAAGAGTATTACCCTGGCACCGAATGTATTGCTTGTTTAAACAGCTGCAGCTCCGGTGTTTCCTCCCTCTCATAGCAAAGGAAGGAAGGAGCTTTTGGCAGTAGTGCATGTTTTTTCGGTGGCCAATTAAACCTTTCGAAATAATAAATTCCATCGGTCAACTTTTTTTTATGAAATTGTAATATCGAACTATATACGTATATGCATGTTTTTGTTTTAGGCATAAGGTTGACATTATGATAACAGAAATCAGTCTTACAAACAGGCACTGCTTTTCTGGTATATTTGACATGGAATCGCAAAAGGCCTTATTATTTAACTTATATTTCTGGTGCTTCGACGCAAGTGTATAAGTGAATAAATGCGCAAAACCTTACGCTGATTACAACTTGTATTGCCACGTACGACACTGGGAGATTCATTCCCCTTTTCAGTGGTCGACATTCCTTCTCCATTCGCGAAATATTCATTCGGGTATGATTCTTTCTGCAACTTGTTCACCACTATTTGCTTGCGAGATGGAAATTTGGGATCACTGCCTCTGTGCTGGCCAGGAAAAATGTCGCATTGTATTTGGAAATAGTTTGCCTTTAATGTTACAATTTTCCGCACTCGCTGGAGTTATTATGCTCTGAAGAAAGAAACTCTACGCCATGGCGGGACTGAGATGGTTGAAAATACACCGTTAGGTGGATGGAGAAGCTGGCGTCTGTCATGGAATCTTTCCGCCGTTTTAGATATAATTTTTTGTCCGGATCTGGACACGCGTGAGATAAGAGAGAAAAAGAATAAATCGGCGATTAGGCATAATCCTCCGTACACAATGAACTTGAATCTCATTAACGACCAGTTTCTTAGTATGCGCAGGAAAGTTGTCGATTTTAGTTTTTTAATACTTGTTTTCCACACATTTTGTAAATATGTAATCCAAAACAGCATTTTGTTGGAGAGAAATAAGTCGGAGCTATATTTTTACTGTAAATTTATTCCTTAAATTATATGATTTTTTTTTTCTTTCCAAGTCGGTTACCTTAGCGAAAAAGTATGACTCACGTTACGACTCTTACGAGGAAAACAGGAAAACTCCTTTTGTTTTCCGTCACAGAAGCATCGAAGTCATATCTTTTTAAGTCAGTAACCTTGTTCCTAATTTTCATCTTCATTGTAAGGTCGTCTTCCTTTGTTGCTGCTTGAGATACTCTTCAGAACACTTTGCAAGAGAGCAACTCAGCTGCACGCCACTGAGTGCCTGCTTAGTCATCCTTATCTAGAGAAATTTCTTGAAAAGCTTGGAACTCTACAATCCTCTATGTTTCCCAAGTCGTATTTGTCGCATTTCAAAATAATGCTGTGTGTCATCTTAAGAGCTATACAAGTTTCTTAATTAACTACAGCAAATAACATTTTTATGTTTACGCCCTCTCCGGTCCACACTGGCCGATCTTATTGTTTACGTGCCGGTCTTGGGACTTTACTAGTACCTCGGTGAACAGTTGAAGAAGAGTCAGACGTATCGAAAGTTTCCACAAAATACTCTCTAATTTTACCCCTGTATATTTTCTATCATCACTGAAGTGATACCATTGGAAAGCTGAAAGTTTATTCTAGCGTCTATTAAAAGTTCTTAGAAATAAGATAACAATTGCCACCGTAATAGATGTGATGAAGTAGGACCAAAAATAATTTTTAGCGTTTCTTATTCTCTTCCTCTGATTTGAAAGGTCGAGAAATATATTTTCTGGTTAGTTAAATGTAATAGCTTTTACCTAAGTAGAGAGAATATTCCTTACTTACAGTGATGGTCAGTATTTCAGTGAACATAAATTAATATTTTATGAATGACAAGGCATTTACCAGAAACGACTATCAAGCCCTTTATTTACGGGTGTTTAGTTTATAGTCGGCGTTGGCAGCACAGCACTGGTGGCTAGATTCGTCATCGTCATACGTGGTATAAGCGAAATTTTAAAAATTTATCGTTGAGTGTATTTTTTAAACAAAAACAACTATGTAATTGGGTCTAGTGGAAACGCACACGCACTTTTTATGTATTTTTTAATTATGTATATATATATATATATATATAATATATATATATATGTATATATATTTATATATATTTATGTGTGTGCTTGTGGGTTTTATACCTACGCATACACGTAAATATACTGTATATAACAATTTCTTACATTTGTAATACGTTTATATACTAAAATGTCCTTCTGCTGATCGGTGGCGAAACGACGGCCTCTTAAAGCATCTTTAAGTGGACCAAACAGATGGTAATCAGACGGGGCGAGATCAGGACTGTATGCAGGATGTTCCAACACCTCGAAATTAAGTTCTTGAAGAGTGTTAATGGTGTGGGCGGCGGTATGTGGACGGGTGTTGTCATGCAACAAAAAAACGCCTTCCGACAATAGACCTCGGCGTTTGTTGCGAATTGCCGGCTTCAACTTGTTGATAAGCATATCACTGTAGCGTTCACTGTTTACTGTTGATCCTGTTTCCAGGAAATGTTCCAGAAGTGGCCCTCGTGAGTCCCAAAAACTGCGAGCATCACTTTTCCTGCAGAGGGTTGACTCTTGAATTTTTTTTTTTTTTTTTTTACTGGAGATCAGCAAGTGAAGGAAGCGGTGCATACGTGGCTCAATGCTCAACAGAAAACGTTTTTTTTCTGAGGGTATCGAAAAGCTAGTGCAACGATGGACCAAGTGCATTGAAAAGCAGGGTGACTATGTTGAAAAATGATGTCATTGTAAACTTTGTATTGCTGTTGTATTAAATAAAAAAATTGGAGGTCGGATACTTATTGACTTACCCTTGTACACACACACACACACACACACACACACACACACACACACACACACACACATATATATATATATATATATATATATATATATATATATATATATATATATATACATGTATGTATGTATATATATTTATATATGAACATGAGTGTGTGTATTTGTGTGTGAACTGCCTAGGATTATAAAAAGGTTATGAGCTGCAAAAATATGAAGTGCTGCCTGGGAGATATTGTTGTGAGCCTACAAGCATGAAAGTACCTCTTCACTTATAAACTAAAGATCTAGAAGATCGGCACATCCAAATTCCAGATAGGATTATAAAGGTTGATTTTTACCACAAGGAGTTCCCCCGTTCCTAATCTGCATCACTATTCCCTGGACTCCTACTGTCATTTCCTCGTGGTCTTGGGTCCTCCAGACTACCAGTGAACTATTTGTCTGCATGTTTCTTCATTTCAATATGTTTCACAGAGATTATTAGCAATTGCATTTATATATATATATATATATATATATATATATATATATATATATATATATATTGTAGGAAGCCCACTAAAATTTGGAAAAAATTTAAAGTTTTTTATTTAAGCTTTCGGAGAGTACATTCTCTCCCTCTTTTAGAAAGAGAAATAAAAGTTACATACACTGAAAACAACGGTTGTATCAGAATAACTGCCCTACGGTGGTTTGCCAATCTTGTTTAACAACTTAGCTACACTAGCTACATGCTTTGTCATAATTGCATTACAGAAAAGGTCCAGTTTAAAATTTCTCTTATATATATTCATAGCGTCAACATTTTTGATTAAAAGAGATTCTAAAAGTTTTCTTTTTTCAGTGTTATTAACAACCTTTATGTTTTTCATTTTGTCTAGGTTAACTATATGATTTTTACTTTGTCTATGTTGAAACAGGGCGTTGTTTTCATCACCTTTCCTTAATGAATCACGATGTTGTCTTTTTCGTCTGTCAAAATCAATCGTTTCACCTATACAGTGGTACCTCGAGATACGAAATTAATCCGTTCCGAGACGGCCTTCGTATTATGAGTTTTTCGTAACTTGGAACATATTTTACATGTAAAATGGCTAATCCGTTCCAAGCCCTCCAAAAACACCCCTGTAAATTATATTTCTAGGCCTAAAACACATGTTCTAGGGTTACGACGGAAGAAATATGACTCCAAAAAGGCAAAATACTGTACATACTTGAGTAATATTCAACTGCATGTAATGTTCAACCCCATTTTTACTGCATATATTAGGACTTTAGCATATGTCCCTTAGCAATAAGCCTAGCCTACGTTAGCGGTTGCTACTGTAGCCTAGTCTATGATTCTGACATCTAAACCTAAGAGCTAAAAGCTTAGAATATGCCAATGAAATGTATAAATAATCAGTATGTACTCATTTCAAATAATTATTAATTAATCATTAACTATAATACACAAACAAACAAAAAACAAACCTTCCGATCGATTGTTTACATCCAGCTCTTACCCGTCTTAGAGTATCGAACGAACGCCAAGCAATCATTTTTCCTAGCACACAGTAAGCCATAAATTGTCATTAGTATCTCTCTTCAACTAATGAAACCACCAAAAAGTATAATAACCATTCATTTCTATTCTTTATTCTATCTTTACCTAATGAAGATACCGAGTTACTGACAGCTATAATGAAACATGCGTATACGTAACGTAATAATAAAACAGAAGAAGAATTCTAAAAAATACGTATTTGTTGGCAGTCTGATTTATTTTATATTTTATGATATCTAATTCACAATTTTTTTTTATTAAATGTATTGCATGTACTCATTTCAAATAATTATTAAGTAACCATTAACTATAATAAACAAACAAAAAAAAGCTTCCAAACGTCTGTTTACATCCAGCACTTACGAGTATCGAACGATCGCTAAGCAATCACTTTTACACAGTAAGCCATAAATTTTCATTATCTCTCTTCAACTACTGAAACTACCAAACAGTATAATAACCATTCATTTCTATTCTTTATTCTATCTTTACCTAATGTTTTCTTTATTAAATGTATTGCATGAATAAGTTTTTCAATTTACAGCAACCTTTTACCAATAGAATACTTAAAGCACAAGGGGTAGATGCTGACCAATAGGAGAGCAAGACCTTATGGGGTGACTAGCATCAGGAACCAATGGGAGAGCGGGAGGATGGTGGCGAGTTTACTCAGTTGGCGGCGCGGGAGTTTTAAAATTGTTCTCGGTGGTCCGGGCGAATCTCGGGACTTTACAGCAACAACCTTTCGTATCTTGAAAACTTTTTGTATGTAGAGCAGTAAAATTTTTCGCATTGGCTTTCGTAACTTGGATTTTTCGTAAGTTGAGCCTTTCGTATCTCGAGGTACTACTGTATATGTTTCATTAAACTTTTGACAGGGAATTTCGCAAATGCATCCTTGTGTTTTGTCTACATTTTTAACATTATTTGTTAGGCACTTTTTAACAGTGTTTGGATTCTTATATACTGGGACAATGTTGCAAAATTTCAAATATTCGTTTAAAAGTCCAGGGTTTGCTTTGGTTTGTGGTAAGACTAAAACACTGTTATTATTACCTAGGAAGCTCCTTTTCTCCCTTGCCACATAATATATTCTACGTGCCTTAAAATGCGCCCTTTGAATAAAATTTGTATTGTAACCAAGTGCAGTGATAACATTTTTGATATGATTGATTTCAAAAATGTTTTCACTCCCGCACTATTTTTACCCCTGCTCCATTATTATCCTAGCTCCATTTTTACCCTGCTCCATTTTTAGGTCTACTCCAGCTTTACCCCACTCCATCTTTACCTTGCACCATTTTTACACTACTCCACCTTTACCCTCTTCATTTTTACCCCCTCACCGTTTTTACCCCACTCCATCTTTACCCCGCTCCATTTTTACCCCTGCACCATTTACTCCACTCCTCATTTACCCTGCTCCAGTTTTACCCCCGCAATATTTTTTACCCCTCTCCAATCTTTCACTGCTTCATTTTTACATCACTCCATTATTACCCTGCACTTTTTTTTACCCCTGTTCCCCTATTTACCCCCCACTCCATATTTGCCATGTATCAGTTTTACCCGCACTCCATTTATGCCACTCTCCATTTGTACCATACTCCATTTTTACCCCTACTCCATTCTTGCCCTTGCACTGTTTTTACTACTCTCCATTTTCCCCGCACAATTTTTACCACTGCAATCAATATGGGTGAAGGTCTGCTTCAAAAGAGGAGTGATTAGGTAAACTCTGGGCTTTAACTTAATTAATTATATTTACAATTGAAAACATAGAAGAATGGTTGGCATAACTGGGACAAAAAGGGAGCCCACTTCAAAGGATGCTATAGGGAGAGGGTGTAATTGGGAAGACAATATTGCACATAGGATGATGCACAGAAACCAAAGCTGACTAACTCCTAATCTGTAATTGAAACACCTATGGTTATTCATCTGGAATGAGGTGTCTAATTAAGTAATCTAGGAGTTGCACAGACGACGGCTGGAAATGAACTTGATTTCGATAATTCGCAATTTAGCAATTTACATTACACTTCACTTCAATGCTTTACAATTGAAACATACAAATAAATAAAGACAATACACTCATACTTTAGTGGGGCTGGAGATTGGGAGGGCAAGTGAATGAGATCACAGCAAAGATATACTAGGGCCCACGGCAGCCACATGCCGAAGATGAGGCTGTTCATGAGTGCAAGGAGGGAGATCAGGAGTCCAGGACGAGCATCCGACAAAATCTGAGGCCAAGTCTGTTTTTGTTTAAGATTAATCCAGCCTTGTGCTGACACAGGCTCTTGCTCCTGGAGTAGCCCGTCCGAGGCCTTATATAGCCTCTGGCGATTATGAGGGTGTTCCTTGCAGATGGCTGTAGTGTGGGTATTTTGCACAGGCATGGCGGCCACATGGCCCAAGTTCCAAGATGGTGCCACATACATGGTCAGTCTGTTGCCTCTCTGCCAGCTGGCTTGCCTCGGACAAGGATTTGCATTTCTCCTGGGTCTGCACCTGGAATTTAAGGTCTTAGGCAGTTAACTTGAACAATGAAAGAGGATTAAAGTATTCTCTCCTAAACGCAGTGGGGAGAGAAAAGTTGTAGGGGCAAATTTTGCCCACAGTTTAATATA
>NC_087202.1:44868185-44895685 GCF_015104395.2 Macrobrachium nipponense | reverse complement strand
TACAGTGTATAGGACTCGGGTATAACTAATTGCTCCAAATGAGTTGGGTTAGCTGGCGCTTTGTTTAATAATTTTCGTTTCCTAGTAATAAGTTTTCGCATTGCAGGCAAGTCAGGCCCTATGGCTAAAGCTGCTTGAGAGGCGCCAGTTAAACATTCATTTACTACAACGGTTGGTGGCTCCAGCGTTTCAGCACTTCTTTGCTTGATATTTGTTTTCAACTTTTCAACGTCTACTTTTGCAGCAGATGGTTCAGGGGTATGTTGATTCAACTGGCGAATCACTTTTCCATCCTTCGTATGTAATCTTACTTTACACCGATCTTTCTGTTCACATCGCCAGAATTTTCATTCAGAATCACTCTTGCTCGTTGCATCAAAAATAAAAAGGTATCCATCGTGAATCACTTTGCTTCTTCCACGTTTTGTTAAAATATCTCCTTCCATTTCGTACAATAGGGCTTAGACGACTGCAAATTCTAAAGCTACCAAAAAGTAAATGTAAACAAAAAAAAAAACAATTGTTCAATTGTTAAACAATTGTTAAAATGAGAGCTAATTGCGCTATAACGACGAAGTATCTATTTGATGGCTAAATGTCGTTTACAGCGACAAAGTAGTCATTTGACGCCTAACAGTCTCTCCGCCGAAAATTTCTATATGCCAAATCGGCTACGCCGAATAAGCCAAGCCGAAACAGCGACGCCAAACGGGCTACGCAAAAAAGTCTCATTCCCTAAGATCTTAGCCTGTGAGTCAAAGGAGATAGATAGACCAGTTGACCTTTTCATGGCCTTATGCCACCACAGGCTCTTTCATATAGGAAATCTAGTCATTTTATTCTTTTTGACATTCGATTGAAGCCGCAGAAGAAGTAGAAAGGATTAGTAAGTCGGTAATTAATAGTTATCCGAAAATAAACAATCAGAGAAATTTTTGTGAGAATATTATTTCATTTATCGATGTGTTTACGATGATGTCAATATATTTGCGACCAAACTGACTTATTTGTTAATATTTTTAAGAAACAGCTGACTCATTTACCGGTATTTTTGCTAAACTATTAACTCATTTATCGGTATTTTCACGAACCTTTTGACTCATTTATCGGTATTTTTACGAAACTTTTGACTCATTTATCGGCATTTTTACGGAACTTTTGACTCATTTATTGGTATTTTTACGAAACTTTTGACTCAGATATCGGTATTTTTTACAAAACGTTTGACTCATTTATCGGTGTTTTTATGAAACTTTTTACTCATTTATCGGTATTTTTACGAAACTTTTGAATCATTTATCAGTGTTTTTACGAAACTTTTTACTCGTTTATCGGTATTTTTATGAAACTTTTGAGTCATTTATCGGTATTTTCGGAACTTTTGACTCATTTATTGATATTTTTATGAAACTCTTGACTCATTTATCGGTATTTTTTACGAACGTTTGACTCATTTATCAGTGTTTTTATGAAACTTTTGAGTCATTAATGGATTTTCTTACGGAATTTTTGACTCATTAATCGATATTTTTATGGGACCTTTTACTCATTTATTGGTATTTTTTATACAAAACATTTGTCTCATTTATTGGTATTTTACGGAACTTTTGACTCATTTATCGGTATTTTTAACAAAACGTTTGACTCATTTATCGGTGTTTTAACGAAACTTTTGACTCATTTATTGGTATTTTTACGGAACTGTTGACTCATTTAACGGTATTTTTATGGGACTTTTGACTAATTTATAGGTAATTTTACGAAACTTTTGACTCATTTATCAGTATTTTAACGAAACTTTTGACTTATTCATTGGTATTTTAATGAAACGTTTGACTAATTTATCGGTATTTCACGGAACTTTTGACTCATTTATCGGTATTTTTACGAATTTTTAAACTCATTTATCGCTATTTTTATGGAAACTTTTACTCATATATTGGTATTTTTACGAAGCTTTGGACTCGTTTATCGATATTTTTTACGAAACATTTTGACTCATTTATCGGTGTTTTTATGAAACTTTTGACTCATTAGTCGGTATTTTAACAAAATCTTTGACTCATTTATCAGTATTTTTACGGAACTTTTGACTCATTTATCATTGTTTTTACGAAACGTTTGACTCATTTATCGGTGTTTTTATGAAACCTTTGACACATTTATCAGTATTTTAACGAAACTTTTGACTCATATATTGGTATTTTTACAGAACTTTTTACTTATTTAGCGGTAGTTTTAGGGAACTTTTGACTCATTTATCGATATTTTTACAAAATGTTTGACTCATTTATCAGTGGTTTACGAAACTTTGAACTAATCAATATTTTTACGAAAACTTTTGAACTCATTTGATTCGGTATGGTTTAACGGAAATTTTCGGATCATTTGTCGCGGTATTTGTTTACGAAACTTTTGACTCATTTATCGGTATTTTTAAGGAAATTTTGGCTCATTTGTCGGTATTTTTACGAAACTGTCGACTCATTTACCGGCATTTTTACGATTTTTTTTACTCATTTATCGGTATTTTTATGCAACTTTGTACTCATTTATTTGTATTTTTACGGAACTTTTGACTCATCGGTAATTTTATGAAACTTTTTACTTATTTATCGGTATTATTTACGAAACCTTCGACTCATTTATCGGTATTTTTATGAATCTTTTGACTCATTTATCGGTATTTTTACGAATCTTTTGACTCATTTATCGGTATTTTACGAAACTTTTGACTCATTTATCGGTATTTTTACGGAACTTTTGACTCGTTTATCGGTATTTTACGGAACTTCTGACTCATTTATCGGTATTTTTCCGGAGTTTTGACTCATATATCGTTTTTTTTATGGAACTTTTGACTCACTTATCGGTAATGTTGACTAAACTGTGGACTCATTTATCAGTATTTTACGGAAGTTTTGACTCATTTATCGGTATTTTTACTGAACATTTGACTCAATTATCGGTATGTTGACTAAACTAAACTGTGGACTTATTTATCGGTATTTTACGGAACTTTTGACTCAATTATCGGTATTTTACGAAAATGTTGATTAATTGGGAAAAATGTAGATCCGTTTGTTAACATACAGTATACGAAGGTCTTGATTTATCTATCGATTTTTTTTTTCTTCAGATATTTCGTTCGTGGAGAATTATTAAACAGATTCTTCAACTGATTCATTTTCCAGTCTTTTGCGAAGACAATATGTTGTGATGAGAGCGAAAGAAGGTTTAGTTTGCCTTTCTTCCCTCTGCTACTTTTCAAAGACCGAGGAGTGATCGAGTTATAGCTTCGGAGTAATTATTATTATTATTATTATTATTATTATTATTATTATTATTATTATTATTATTATTATTATTATTATTATTAATTTAACTCCTGATTAAGAATTGTTATTATCATATAAGTAGCTAATAATAATAATAATTTTTACTATTATTATTATTATTATTATTATTATTATTATTATTATTATTATTATTATTATTATTATTATTATTATTATTATTATTATTGTACTTAGGAAGCAGACCCTCTCTCAAGTATACTATATTAAAAGTAATGGCTACTTCAGCAGCGTTTGTAGAGATTCTTCTCTATTTTCCGAATAGCGGCTTTTTCCGTGCTACTGCTGAACTAGCCATTACTTTTAATAAAGTATTATTATTATTATTATTATTATTATTATTATTATTATTATTATTATTATTATTATTATTATTATTATTATTATTATTATTATTTGAAAATATATATATACCATTTCGAGAGGAATAAACTTTCACATTCTTGGTGTGAATGAAATAAAAAAACGGAGGAGGATTAATATTATAGAAAAAGGCTAAGAAAAAAAGTAGCTCAAGATGAATATCACCAATGACCTATTACCTTTTATTATTTCGCTTCGTATCGTCATTTCTTGTTTATTCAGGAAGCGAATCTCTCATCATTCTTTCCTGTTATAGAGGACGCCTTTGTGTTGCAACCTGGTTATGAGAAGGACAGGTGACTTCGTATTACAACTCTCACGCGCCCTAACATGTGGAAATGTAGGGATCTTTGTGTAGCAGTCATTGTTCTGTATGCAGGGCTGTTTCCTTTTCGTGATTACGCACCGAATGCGATTGCTCGGTTTCTTATCACACACACACACACACACACACACACACACACACACACACACACATATATAATTATATATATATATATATATATATATATATATATATATACACGCACACACACACTTTCTTTGACTCTTGGTCTCATTCTCGTCGTATGTATGTTTTTGTGAATGTATGTAAACACGCATATATATATATATATATATCATATATATATATATATATATATATATATATATATATATATATATATATATATATATATATATATATGCAAATTAATACGTTGTCTGAATGTGTTGTTTTCGAAAGAATAGTTATATTGCAGACAAAATATACGGATAAAATCTGAAAATGCAGATTACCTCTGCAAAATAATGATTTTCTGTATTTTTTCAAAGCTGTCTAGTTTTCTGAAGTAAATGTTACAGCTTCAAAGACAAAATAAAAAAAAGAGTGCAGTTGCCTCTGCGAAATAATAATTTGCTTCATTTTTCCAGCCTCTCATCTTTCGGTATGCCTCAGCAGCCACCCGTTTCATAAAACTTTGATAAGGGGCAAATTTGTCATCACCCCGGGGATTTTTTTTATTTTTCATAGCTAACCGAGTCTTCTATTTAATCGACAGCCGTGTTAGCTCCCCTAAAGTGAACAAATATTGCTAATGAGAAACATCAGAGAGAGGAATGAATTCATCGATATTTGAGTTATCTTCTCTCTCTCTTTTTTTTAAGTGGGGTGGAGGAAGTGATTGATCTCTGAGGTTAAGAGAAGACGAGTGTCATTAAACATTAAATGGTCGGAATAACCCTGCAGTAACTGCAAATTGAGTTTCGGGGATGAGAGAGAGAGAGAGAGAGAGAGAGAGAGAGAGAGAGAGAGAGAGAGAGAGAGAGAGAGAGAGAGCATTTTCTTTTTAAGGGTCGATTTTCTTATAGTTGAAGAAGGTACAAAGAGTCTAAATCCTGCATTTTAGTTGTAAGGTTCCGTTCTTCAGGAAAAAGTATGAAGCAATAATTAAACCAGTTGCCTCTTAGTCCGTTTCCTAACGTTTTTAGAATGGTAATAGATTGCCATCCCATTGCAAGGAGTTGTTGCTAAAACAGTAGTTCATCGGAATGAACGAGTATTAAGTAAAATAATGAACTTGCCAGATATGGAGTGGGACAGGTCCTAAACAGATTTTGAGGTGCTGAGAGGAAAGTACATCTGGTTTTCAAATATAATTTTCTCACGCAATAGATTCAGTGCCTGTAGACTGAGAGGAGTAAATCCAAGTTCGCTAAAATTACTCGATTGAGGGATGTGTTTGTTGGAGAAAAGAACGAATTGCGGATAAAACAGTGAATCTGTTGGGAGTATAGGTATGTCATTGTTTCCTCCGTCTTCAAAAATAGCAAAGATTACAGACACACTTACCAAGTAAATTTTTAATGATTACTCTGCTACTTAAATAGCTAAAACCAATATGAAACCTATGCAACCTATCACCTGTTTATTATCACGAAATATGGTTATACTTAGGAAGGATTCCAAGGTTTTTGGAACCCTGTGTATGCATAAGAATTTTTGAAATGCTATTATTCTTCCATGTTTAGAGTCTTTCCCCCTTGTTTGGTCACCAGCAGCCGACTCCCATTTACTTTGTGGGACAAAAACCTGAGTTCTATTACTTTTCTCATCCATCCCTGTCCTGATGTTAATCTTAGGCACCGTCGTTCAGGTTGTTCATCGTGGATGCCGTTTAAGATGTTTCATAGGACTGGATATGCTGTTAATTCTGTCTGTCTTGCCATTATCTTATGCGAGGTTCAGAACCAAATATTTTTCTAGAATTTTAATTCTGTTGAGGCCAAATTGTGGAATGCTTTACCTGACCCTGTTATGAACCTTCGGAACTTCAGAAGAACAAACTTAGTAAACAGGTTTTTATATTACTTTTCTTTTTAGCTGGGTTCATAATCCATTCGTTATCTATCTTACTTATTGTAATTATTTCAGTTTCATAGTATATTATTCTTTACTTTCAGCATCCTTTTCTGTACTGGGTGGATGTCCTTGGTCTTGTAGCTCTCAGCTTTTCCAACTGGAGGTGCGGCTTATCTTAACACTGACTTTTGTTGAAATGGGGACACGACTGAAGAAGCGCTCACTTCCCTTTGCTCACTTGGTACTACTACAGTTTTCACAAGGTAGCCTTCGGACTACGTGGTTTGGTCCCCATAGAATGTCGTTGACAGGATTACCTTAACCGCGGTCATGAGGTCTGTCGAACTACAACGGAGAGTGGGAAATGGCAGGAATAAAAGTGGGAGATGATTATTCGACGACAATGGTCTGAAAATCATCGCTACTTTCAAGGAAAAGAAATTCGCAATTTTTAGGAATTTTATTTGGAACGTAAGACGGGTGGGGTGGCCCTGGTGTTAAGAGAGGAGAATAATATTTCAACGAATGTCGAGTGAAGGACATGAAGCGTGTAACTGTAAACTCACCATCTCTTTAAAGAACAGCCTCGTGTCGATTGAATTGAACATAGAATTTTGGCAGTGAAAGGTGTAACAGGTCAACCTCGCAGCTGCACTATGAATCAATCGTTAGGAGAGACTGGAAAGTAAGATGAAAGAAGGAAAATATGAAAGGAGGCTCAGTAAAAGAAACGAAACGGGGTTGCAGCTAGGGGCCGAATGCTCGCCGCAAAGAACCTTAAGTAATGCCTACAGGGCACCGCATGAGGTACACTAACGGCACTACTCCCCCCCTCCTTACGGGAGACAGTCCCATACCGTTCTGGTGCCGTTATACGATATCTTAGCCTTGACTACATCACTCAGTCATTTGTTGTCAATATCTGTTTAGTGACTCATACATATTTCTTTGTTGGGCAAAATTCAACTTTCATAAACCTGGACTCATCCAACATCGAGGTTGTATTAGATAAATCATGAAAAATCTAAAAGAACGTGACAGAAAGCTGATTATTTCTTCCAGGTCAATAATATAAGCGATGATGTCGTGTTGGTCAGTTAGCTAATTATCTGATGATTTGTTCGGAGAAATAGAGATGAGAATAGTGGAAAGGGTTCTCAGAAGGGTTTCCATGTAAGTACACCGACCGTGGGTAGGTCAAGTAGTCAGTGGTGTATGCAATTAAGTCATTTGCAATGCGAGTCTTAACTTGTAGTCGCATAGGGACTTGTGCCTAGAAATCTTTGGATTAGAATAGCATCACTTAAGTAAAAGGACAGAGTTCGTTATTATTACCAACAAAATCACATGCTTCTTTTTTAATCAGCCGATGTAAAGAAAACGCTTAAAGATACGAAAAGAAGAATAAATAGCGAATTTCCATAATTTTTATGTCAGCGTCAGAGTTTGAGGAATAGTTATGGATCAGAGTGTCTACGCACTCGTCACCAAAGGTCACATATTTTCCAAGAATTCATTGTGTACTGCATAATGTTCATTCATATAAAAATCCAGTGAAAATAACTCCAATACAAAAGAAAATAAGGGGGTTCAAGATGTTGAGGTAAATATCAAGAAAAAGCAGAACTGTAGTTTACATTAAAGATTAGAGGTATTTTCAAATGACACACCTAAAATTGTAAAGATTATCAATGTAAACAGAGATGTTATGAAATTCGAGTCTTGTAGATATTGCAGATATCTAATGGCAGTGCTTCAAAAATAAGTTTTTTTTTCTTTTTTTAGGAATCCTTTTATTAAATGAGCCTTCAATTTTTAATACATTGTGGTAAAGAGAGGAGATGGCGGCTGAAGGAATTTCAGAACAATACTTTAATCTCCCTCAACAAGATCTCGGGCAACATCTTCATATCGGATACGAATAGTTTGAGTATGAATTTGAGAATGAAATGCTCCCCATACTTAGGAAACAGGTCGTTTTATGCCTTTAAAAGCGAGTAAGACGACCACACAGATAAAATTCTAAATGAAAGACCCACAGCCAAGTGTGTGCTTAATAATGGCAGCGAAAAATAGGAATTTCCAGAGGATTTCCGATTCGTTGGTCTCAAAAGGTTGACTTTGTGGGCAAAATTCTGCTCGAAGTTTGTTGATCAGAGACTGGCGGAGGAGGGAAGGGAACCCGAAAACAAACTTTACACGGCAGTAATCTTGGGGACCCTTGTAAAACCTTAATTAAAATCTTGTCTGTTGACACAGACAGAAGGAAGGTAAGAATGGGGGGAAGGAGAAGAAGAACAAAGGCAAACCAAAAGGAGGAGTATCTCTTGGACTCCATTGAAGGGAAGGCCACTTCTTTCTGAGCAGGGAAAGGGCGGGTGCTGACTGCGTTGATAGCGTCGTACGACAGACAACCTGACTGGTTTCACCTTGAATGTAATCAATTTTCCGCTTGGAATTCGATGGAATGAATAATCTGAGAATTTTCATAGATTTACTCAGTAGGTCAGTCACTCATTTCTCATAACAAGGATGGCGTGGAATCCATCAGAGGTGAATAGTAGAAACGCAGTTACTGTCGGTTTGCTGTGCCAATTACGAAGACAAGGATCTAAACAGTCAGCAATCTGGAAGAATGTATCTAGGAATATACTTAAGCCTTGAATCGATTTGCTATGTCGGTAAGTCATGTTCTATAACAATGTTTTGGAAACCAACAAGTTGACTTTAGCCTGCTGTGTAGAGTAGACCTAACACAAAAAATAGGATTGAAACTGTCAGCCATCGTCTGGAAGACTGGATATAGAAACATACTTAGGGGTGTAGAAGGTACACTGGATATAAATCCAAAAAATCCAAAGGTCAACAGCGGAAGACTACATTCAAATTTGTTAACTTGCAAAGAAGTCAGTACGAAGAATGATTGCGATATGTCTGCCACCTCTTCTGTATCTTCAGAGTTGTAAGTATTAACGATTATAAAGGCGGCTCACTTGAGGCAGGGGCCTGTGCGGTTACCAAGGCATCAACAGCTCGTAATCCCTCCCCCCCCCACCCCCCCCCTCCCCGTACACAGCTTCCCAGTCCCCAAGTAACCTCCACTTGGCTCCTCCTAAGAACATGGTGCTTGCTTTGTCTACCATTCAATACAATTTCACTTTTAACTTTAACAGTGATTTTAGCTGTTCACATGTAATTATGATTATGTATTTTAGAGTGAAGGAATTCAGAACACTGGCATGAGCTCGGATTTATCCCTTTTACATAAATACATACACACACACACACACACACACACACACACACACACACACACATATATAATTATATATATATATATATATATATATATATATATATATATATGTGTGTGTGTGTGTGTGTGTGTGTGTGTGTGCGTGTGTGTGACATCACCACCTGGTTTATAAACAAACTTTAAGGTACACTTGTCGTTTAACATCAATTCACGCTACTTCGAGAATATCACCGAAGTAGCATTATAAGTTTCAAATGGATTAATACTAATACTTAAGTCACTCGATCACTCGACAGTACCCTCGAACGACTTCCAGTCGAGGATCAAAACCACTGAGCCGTTTAATGAGGAATCTGCCTTACTTATACAGGTCGAGTGCAGGGAAATTTTATATATATATATATATATATACATATATTATATATATATATATATATATATATATATATATATATATATATATATATATATATATATATATATATATAATGTGTGTGTAATGGATATACATTTGTTTGTATATATATTATATATATGATATAAATATATAATATATATATATTATATAGATATATATATATATATATGATATATATATATATTGCCTTGGATCCAAGCACCTGTACTTGTACTAAATGTACTTGAGAAATCAAGATACTTTTAAGCACTTTTCAAATAATCACAGACATGATTATGCAGTTATAATAGCATAATCAATTAAATAACTGTAACCGATTTTACTATGACGTAGCAGATTATAATAAGATACTTGGCTTAAATTAGCATAAAAAAAATATGTATGCAATAATATTCATATTACGTTTACATCAAGCATAATACTAATGTACAGCAGTTTATGTACTATACTCAAAATTTAATCTTCCAGTTCTTTCTCTGTTCGGCTGCTGCACCACTCGTTCTTTCTCCCCTCGTTCCCCTCCTTGTCGTTATCTTCTCTTGACTTCTCTGTTCCCCTTTTTTCTCTGTCCTCTCTTTTCTGCCTGCTCTCTCTCTGTCTCGCCTTTTTGTTCAGTTGAAATCTCCTTAGCCTCGCCTTTGGATTTTTTGATTCTGACTGGGTGTGGCATTTTCTGAAAGACTTTTTGTGTCTTAGTGGCTACTAACTTCATACGAGACCGCCTTCCTGTCAGGTCTTCTACCTAGGATTTTTGTTTCCTCCTCTTCAATCTCTGCTACATCATCGGATGTCTCCCACTTACGAGTCATCCTTGCAATAACTTCCGTAGGCAGGCTTCCAATCATTATTGCTAGTCTAAATATTTTTTTAACATGACTCATTAGCATTGTTTGCTTGCCTCCTTCTACCTCTATCCAACCTGTGGATTCCATGAAGTTACCCCATTCATTCATATTGTTATACAACTGAGAGCTAAACTCTTGATAACGTCTTTCGTCTAACTTAAATTGACGCACTATCCTTGCCAAGCTAGTAACTGGATCTCTTTCACCAACTGTGGAATAAACCTTCCTAAAATACCGTTTCAATTCTTCCCAATTCTTAAGATCTCGGTAAGTCTCGGAGTGGACGTACCGTTCTAAGTCTCCTCCGGCTTCCAAATCAAGATAACTCTTGGCTTCAATAAGCTTTTCTCTATCTGTCCCCGTTATGCTATCTAGGCGTGTCTCCACTTGCTCTATCCAGTTCTCTAAGTTGCAAGTTAACTGACCATCCTTTCTTCCGCAAAATTTAGCTATGTGATTAATTACATGTCCCTTATGTGTTCCCATTACTGCTGCGTTCGAATTCGCGGACTGTGTACCTTCCGGCATGGTTAATTTCCTTGTTTGACTTCTCGTGTGTGTGTGTTATATATTATGTATACATGTATATGTATACATAGAACTGGAATGAAAAAAATATTAGAGTATACGTATATACTGCTCTAACAGTGTACTGCTATGAGTACTCTAATTTGTATATTCGATACACACGCACGCACACACATTATATATATATATATATATATATATATATATATATATATTATATATATATATATATATATTTATATATATATATATATATTATTCTGAACTGCTCGTTCACTCCTAGAAAATGTAGTTTAACACTGAAAAAAATTGGCCTTGAATGGAGGAACAAGAGAACACAACAAAGAAAAAAAAACTAGGTCAGAAGGCCGATATTACTGAGGAAGCAGGAATTTACATAAATGCTGGACTTTAGTTTTAAATGCACTGTATTTACGTTATTTTACAGAGGTCCAGGAGACTAATAAGATGATCGATCCACCGGAAACACGTGGCTGGGGGCAATCAGACACGGTGTTCAGAAATTTGCGCAAACATTATTGTAAATGCAAGGCTTGCTCCTAGGATTTCCAATTTCTATCACAATCAGGCACGGTGTTTGTCTGCAAAGAGATGGGACACTGGCATAAGGCCGTGGCCACACGAGGGCGAACGTTACACACTGCTTTACTTCAATCAAAAGTTTACAGGCCACTCAGCAGGGGAATGAAAATGACTGGTAGTTTACACAAAGAGAATTATTTCGTTACTTGAATTTACTAGGGGATGTTTACTAGTATCACAAGGGGAGTAACCACAGCATTGAACCAAGATGGGGGGGAATGAGAAGCTAAAACAAATGAGGGGGGGAGTCGTCTTGGAAAAAATGGAACTGAAATACAGACAAAGTCAAAACAATTCCCTGGCTGAACTGGAATTTACTCTCACAGTACCTGGAAATCCTGGGCCTGGACGTAGTCTTCTCCCTGATGTTTCTGCGCACTATGGACGTATAAAAATACTTGGGACTTCCCCAGAGGAGACAAAAGGGGAGCAGAAAGGTGTGAACCGATGTCTGCAGGGCGAGGTACGGAGCTTCTGAGCTCCAAGGTAGTTCTGAGGGCGAGCCACTGGTTCCTGTCCCTTTTAAAATTTTCTCCTGGTAAGACTCGCCCTCGTCCCTGTCGGAGGTAGATTCTGACAGCCAATGGGAGAAGAGATAGCTTTTCTAGAGAATGGATGCTTTCAGTTCAAAGGGGCAACTTGCATATAGACAAGGATGCATGAAACTGATAAAAGACCTTACTCTGTTTGGTTCTGGAATAAAATCTTGAACAAATATATATATATATATATATATATATATATATATATATATATATATATATATATATATATATATATATATATATATTACGCTAATTTAAGTCAAGTATCTCATTATAATCTGCTTAGTCATAGTGAAAGCAGTTACAGTTATTTAATTGTTTATGCTAATGTAATTGCGTAATCAATTCTGTACTGTATTTGAAAAGTACGTAAAAGTATCTTGACTTTGAATTCTGTGATTGGTGAGTGCAATACCAGGTATTAGGAAAGCTTCGTGACAACACACACACACACACACACTATATATATATATATATATATACTATATATATATATATATATATATATATATATATATATATATACACACACACACACACATTCAATAGCAAAGTGAAGGTCATAAACGTCCCTCCAAAAATATCCCAGTATTGCAGATGGCAAAAGCAGCGTCTCCAAAAAAACGACCCATAAAAATATTGTATACACTTGCTGGAGCGATATTACCACGTGGGGTTTCTACAAATGCGCAGAAATGTTGCCTTCGACCTGCTGGAAGGTTGCAATGAAGATTATCTTATCTTGATACTACTGAACACATCGACATAACTTGAAGCTTCTCCTGGTGACCCATTTATATTATATAATATATATATACCTATATAGTATTATATATATTATATATATATATATGTGTGTGTGTGTGTGTGTGTGTGTGTGTGTGTGTGTAATTTGATCACGAAATATGTAAGACGTGATCCTATGTATAAATAAAGGCAATGCCATGGAGGAAGATGAGAAACGAGAAATGCCTGAGATCTTTCAGTCTTAATGAACGACCCTTTACTAAAGGCAAGACTTGCCTTTAGTAAAGGCGTTCTTCACAACCCCTGCAGGTGGCTAATCATATGATTGGTATGTTTATGAAACAGACGAAAAGCTCGAGTCTTCCGTATCACTATTGTAAGCAACTTGCAACAAAGCGACCGAGACAAAATCTTAACAGCGACGAAGCGCTCAGCTGTCAACATGAGCTAATTGATTGACTTGCAATGGTGACATCTCAGAGCATCTGATTCTGGACAAAGATCTCTCTTCTCCTCTTGCGTTATTTGAATATTGTGAAATCTTACATATGTTACTTACGATACTTCAATAACTTTCATTACAACACAGGATAAGTAGAATGCTAAACAGAACAATGCTGGGAGATATGTACATTTTAAAGGTAATATTATGATTATGTAGAGAAAGGGAGAGGGAGGGGGTGAAATAATAAATGCATGGATCGCCATTAAGGAAATAATGACGTATTTGCTTCTGATAGATTTACTTGTTTACTCATTTGTTATGACATTGCAATATCCTCGTGCAGTTGTGTCAACATCATTATAATTGTCCGTATTATCATAATCAACGTCATCATGATTATAATAAATATTGATGATGATGATGATGATACGACAACAGTCACAGAAATAACAGAGAAATAGAAACAAAGACTGCACACAAAGTAAATATAAACATCTTTTCACCCTGAGAGTCAAACAAGAAGGTTAAGTTATTAAGACTCCGCAGTTTTGTTTTTGTCAGAAAACGAAATCCTTCGAATGCAGAGTTTCTTGAATCTCAAATCCCAAGAGACCGAACCCAGAAGCATCACGGAAAATGAAAGGCAGGAGATGACTGATACGAAAAACAGCTTCATTTATTTACGGGAGAAAAATAAAAATTCGTGCCAGACAAGCGTGTAATAAGCAGAGGAAAAAGGCGAATTTAAAACTCGAATGTTGTTGCCTTGAGGTGAGCGACGCGAGCTGGTCGACAATACCGCCCCCCCTCCCCCTGCACACAAATACCCACACCTCCTCCCCACCACCACCACCACCATACCAGTAGTATTCTACCCCTACCGCGACTTGGAACCAACGCCCCCTCACCCCCCTTTTCCCTCCACCGTCTCATCAAAGCTCTTATTATCTGGTGGCTCAGGTGTCTTATTAATTTTTGTTCCCTATCAGGTGGTTTGTGGCACCGTTAGGGGTTTGGCTTTTTCCCGGTTGAAGTATTTTTTCTAATAAATGATTTAGTAAATCACAATTTCTACCAGAAAACGATTTAAGACATAGGTTGATGATAATGCTCATTTTCAGTTTCTGAAAAAAAAAGAAGGATTTTATCCAGAGGTAGATGACAATGCTATATCCGTTTCCTGCATTAACCCGTTTGCCCCCATAGATGTTGGCTCATGCTTAAGACGTTGGTCACTGCCACTTGGACAAGGGCCCTCCACGAAAAAACTGAAAACTTCCGCCGCAGTATTATCTCATCCATTCACTTCTGCAGACCTCTTTTCATTGTTACCCTGCACCCATCATCTCTAGCTTGGATGCACTCTTCCACTTACAGGAAATGATGACCTTTCTTTTTCATTACCTTTTCTGTTCTGTATCGATTCTATCTCAGAACACACTAGTTACCTTAGGAGTGTAGTGACGTCAGTGCACCACTCGCGGCGCACTGTAGGCATTACTTAAGGTTCTTTGCAGCATCTCTTCGTCCATTCATTCCTTTTACTGTGCCTCTGTTCATATTCTCATTCGACCATCTTACTTTCTACCCTCATCTAACAGTTGTTTCTTTGTGAATTGCGAGGTTTTCCTCCTGTTACACCACTTACAACCTTTTAACTTTTTCACTTCCAGCGCTGAATGACTTCGCAGGTCCCAGTGCTTGGCCTTTGGCCTATATTTTATATTCCAGTTCCTATTCCAGAACACTGGTTCGTTCTTTTTCATGCACTCACTTCAGTAAAGCATAGGTGGGTCATTAATCCGTTCTTTTCGTCGGTATTCCTTGTATCTTCAAGATCTCAAGCTCACACCTGCTACCTTCCTCGCCTTTCGTGTTTCGCCTCCTGTTTTATTCTCGTTTGTTTATATTGTTTCCAAATGCCCATACAAATCATACGCGTCCTGCGTCCTTTCTACAGTCCTCGTCCCATCTTTCTGGTTTCCATTTACTATCATCACCTTTTATTTGTTCATATTTGCTTTTATTTTTCTCCCCTTGCAAACAGTTTGAAAATCTTTCGCTAGTTTTTCTGCAGTTTCTCTTCATTTTCCTCAATTCACGACCTACTTTCTTGTCCCAAGTTTGCACTTAATCTAATATCAATTCTCTGATTTCTTACGAGGCTCCATCCATGGAGATATTAAAAAGCCGTGGAGGCAAAACATGTCCTTGTCCCTGAGTCAGTTTTACATGAAACCAGTCTCGCGCTTCTGTCTAGATTCCCTGATGCATAATTTGCTTCCATCACAAAAACATTTAATCTTTCCCAGTAACCGGTCTTTTATGAGATGCATCTTTAAATCCCTCTTCATTGCGTCTCTGTCGTTTTTATCATAGAAATTTTCTAAGGCTATATGCACTACGTAAAGCGTTTTTTGTAACTTTCCAACTTTACGTAGCTGTTTCATTACAAAACTTAATCCACACACCTGTAAATATCATAAACTCAAAGCTATGAAATGTTACAAAGTCATTTTAGTTTTTACTCTGTTCTGTAGCTCCCGTCATGCTAATCTATTTTCTTTTTATTTAATGTTACCTTACTCCAAAATCTCTCCATTCTGGACACTCTCCCTTTCATCGTCTGGTTGTATTATCTCGACCAACTCGTGGCTTCTCCCACTTACCTAGAATTAATCCCTCAATTACGTGTATCACCTGCGGCCTATTTAGCCCGCTGTAATTGTGTTAACTTCTAATCTAGCACGCTAATGTAGCCCGCATCGGCAGCTCTCTCTCTCTCTCTCTCTCTCTCTCTCTCTCTCTCTCTCTCTCTCTCTCTCTCTCTCTCTCAGGTTTAAGTTGATAATGGTAATAAAATTTATGAATAATCTCTAAGGCTTTAAAAGAATGCACTAGATTAAAAAATCTAATGCCATTTCAGGGTATAGATATGAATTAAAATTGCTAAATCATCGAAAAACCACAAGTTGAATTACGTCAGAGTTGATTTTGATTGACAGATTAGTCGATCCCATTTGAAGATTAAAAATTTAATATCCTTGATGCTCCCTTTCCATCAACGTAATCCGATGAACATACAAATTTACGTGTTCATCCATATTCGATGTACCAAATTTTAGGTTTTTTCTCTCTTTACCTCCGTCGAAGGATTATTTTTGGTCAATTGTTTGCTGTTCTGCAAAAAGTTGTTTGAAGGTGTTTACAGAAGTATTTACTTAGAGATGTGTTAGGTAAATAGAATGAATTGGTTACATTTTTGGGGAGTTTGGAGAGTAATAAAACAAGGCCACATAATATGTCAGGGGTTTAACGCGGCGTCCTAGGTTAGGATAGTTGGGTATGTGTGACTGCGATTGTCATTGCTTTGCCCTATTGGAAGTTTGCGATTTCCGAACGCTCTGATTATGTAGCTTATAAACCCCAGATACTTTAACCAATTCTTCAAAGCCAGAAGAATAAAAGGAGAATTAGTTATTCCTCGAATATATAAATATAAATCATGTACGTAATAATTATTTTCGCTGTTGGTCTGTTCTTTTTATTAGTAATTAATTTATTTTATATGTAGGAAACCTTATTGCTCATATAGCTGATCAAATGCATTTGTTGATAAAACCATTTTTTTTTCTCATTTCATTATACAGTACACTATGCATGCCAGTTAGGAGGGTTTTGTACATAGTAAATGTTGGATGTATGTATGGTTGTATAAATGTATGTGAAGGAAAAGGGGGCGGATCACCTCTAGACCTTCGGTCAACTGTATTCTTTTCCCTGTCGTTGATGATAGACGAAGACGTCTGTTGCTTCCTTATCTCTCCACCCTTTCACTCATTCCCTTATCTTTTTGCAAACTCCCGGCGGCTTCTATAAACACATAGATTTGGTCAACCTCATAAGATTCCTCGAGTGTCCCCTATTTTCCTATTTTCAAAGATGTAAAGCATCTCTCTCTCTCTCTCTCTCTCTCTCTCTCTCTCTCTCTCTCTCTCTCTCTCTCTCAAGGCGTTTCTTTTTACAAAGATGGAAGTAAGGCACTGTCTTTTTCTGTCTCTCTATATACAAATACACAATTATGCATATAACATAGGGTATATTTGTATGCACGAATTATAGTTATTTTAGCAACAATTTCCTGAATGGAAATATAAATGCTTATAAAATGTTTATTTTCATTTACATAATTGCACAGGAAAAAAATGAAAGCATTCATTTTAGCAATGGGTGCATTGAGAGCCGGACTGGAAGTCATACAATTTACGAAACCGAGGATTTGTTAATGAAATTAGCTTTACTGTCGCCCACGAATTTTCACAATTTTCCCGACATTAAAAGCCTGTTAGTTTTAACACTGATGATAGCGGTGACTCGTCCGTTATTCGGATGAAATTACTCTTTTCATTGTTGATCGTTCTGAAAATAGAATATGACAAATAAATGGTATTTAGCGCCAGGGACATGTGACTTGGCGAAACTATAAATACAAAAAGTTCGATTGTAACAGGTCTTCTTGATAATTACTTATCCTGAGACACTCAATCCAAAATACAGTATATTGTTCCAAAACTTTTCAACATTTTTACTCGTTAAAAGTGCATGATATTTTCCCACGATGACTATCCTTATCATATGAGTGTTTTTTTTTTTTTTCACTGGTCCTTTTTTTGGGAGTCTTAGCAATGCATTGACATTATCCCCACCCCTCTTTTATCCGCAAGTGAGAAATACTTGAGAATATTAGATATTATTTTTCCATTTTTCCAATTTACATACTCATTATATATTTATACTGATCTATGTGATTTGCTAGTAATTAGTAATTTCTTACTTTATTTCTTCTGTATACAGCCTGCACGCACCGCACGCACGCACACATCTGTATATATATATATATATGTATATATTATATATATATATATACTATATATATATATATTATATATATATATATATATGAGTATGTAATTGGGAAAATGAAAAAATATATCTAATATTCTCAAGTATTTCTCACTTGCGGATAAAAGAGGGGTGGGGATAATGTCAATGCATTGACATTATCCCCATTATATATATATATATATAATATATATATATATATATATATATATATATATATATGTTTGCGTGTGTGTTTGAGTACGTTCGGCGTATAGTCATGTACTCATACATGAATGCATTTATGTTATATTTAGACACGTGTGTGTTCTCTTTGGGGAGTCTTTCTCGTAAGCGAAACTGATTTCATTCGAAAGCGCAAGTGGCATCTGTTAATTTAGTACAACAGTTCTCCAAATTTTCTATATCTCTTCTTACCCGAAAGACCAAAGCATTGAAGGTAGAGACGAAAATTATTGCCGACGGTTGTTTCAGCCATTAACTCTGGCGAGGAAGGCTTCACTTGTTTTTCAGTGAAAATATAACATAGTTTCGGATAATACGAACAGACAGTTGACTCATTACAAGTTCACATTTTTTCATAAGTAGTATTTTTCGTTTCATACTTTGGAAATATATAAAAAAAACAAGTCCATACTCGAGCTTGGCATTATAAGATTAAATTTTTACCAGTTGAGAACTCCATTGATATTCAAGGCTAAGCACGTCGTCATCCCTTTTATTCGAAACTTACTTAGGCTTCAGGGTCGCGTCGAAAGTTCGCAAAGTCTCCTTCCAAATTCCTCGTGATGCCTCGCACTTTCGGCCGAAATAGATTAATAACGCAGTCAAGTATTCCGCGTTGACTGAGGTGGCCAAATCTTACCCCTCTTATCCTCCTGAGAACTCGAGAGATAAGAGCATTAACTCGGGAGATTAACATCACTTAGTTTGCATTCGTCCCGCGTCATTTTCTGGAAACTTGGAAAGGCCGGAGTTCGTCGTTGCCAAATCTGGCCTTTTTTTTTCCTTTCTTTCTTTTTTAAGTAAGCGAGCCTTAATGGAGAAGTTTGCGATAATCTGTCCGGTTTACTGCGATTCCTTTTCTTTCACCTTAATGCCTTGTTTTTCTCGTTCTGTCAAAAATATTTGGGAAATGTTGATCATTCTGTTATGTGGAGCATTGTAACATGGAATTGCGTTAACTATAACTGCTGAAATCTTGTTCATATCTCGGTAGACATATTATTAATGATATGTATTGGGAAAGTGTAAGTGATGGAAGGTACGATAGGAGATGGGCAGTGGTTATTCAAATATGTAGAAAGACGGCAGGATGGTAAAACTTGGTGCCCATTGTCAGATATTCCCGAAGGAAAGCAGACGAGCAGAGTGCAGAAACTTTAAATAGGAAGAGAATAGTAGGTCGCTTGTAAGACATGAATAAATGTCACAGCCTAACTAAGATCTTCGGTACGATGTTGGAGACCCAAAATTCACAGTGATGACGTGAATGACGTATCCAATGTAAGTACGAGTAACAGGATTAATAGAGTACAGGGTTAGACCGCTTCTGACCAAAATAGGACAATCTCGCGCCTGACATCACGTGGCTGATCTGATTGAGGTTCAGGCAAACAAAAGTCATCAGTCAGTATTTGACCCCACCAGAGTGAAGAACAAGGAAACTATTTTCCAGTACCTGGCGATTAACGGGGACACCTCTCACACAAGGTTGTGAAAGAGATAGAGAATGGGTGTGGGCAAACAATTCCCATAGTGACCCTTAATTTATGTTTTCTTTTATGGCCACCTACCAATGGCATCAGAAATATGAGCGGTAACGATGGGACGGTCTAACCCTGTACTCTTATTAATCTTGGTAAGTAACCACGTAAAAGAATTCATTCTTATAAGCAACGCATGCGTAGCGATAACCTGAGGGCATTCCTTCAATAAATCTACCCAGCTGAGAAACGTAACCTGTGTTGGCCAATGCAGAACTAAATTTAAATTAACTGAATAAGAAATCATTGTCGTGTTTCCTTTTCAAAATTTCATCATGAATCAATTAAAAGTCAAGGAATGAAAAATGAGTGTTTCCCTACCGATAGATTGTCAGAGCTGCGTCGATATCCACTGAAAGCCGATGATTTGGAGGACGATGCTCAAAGAATATTATCACTCAATGTCATCCAGTTTTGCTCAGCTGCTCTGGAAGTACTTTTTTAACACACATAATCGATGGGTCCCGTTGCTGAATAACCACTGGTTCCATGCAACGTAAAAACACCATACAAACAAACAATCGATGGGTGAAAGCATAACCTGGAATGCTTTGTTGGAAACTTGTACCGAGTCACGTCCCTGGTCGTCGCTTAGTCCTTGACTATAATATGACCTATGTATATCTCATGAATTATATTGTCAGTGAATACGCTGTTTGTTGGCATACGAGGACATTATGTATAGATAGCAAGTAGGAACGTTAACAAAGTTCTCTTGGAATTTTCCAGCAAGATGCTTATTTTTGGAATCAAGACGAAATGAAAACAAGATAACGAACTTTATAAAGAAGAAAGAAATTGCTTCGTAACTTGTTTTTTTATTAACTTTATACGGAGACTTTCTATCACATTAATGATTTTAAATATATATACATTATATATAATATATATATATATATATATTATATATATATATATATATTATATATAATGTGTGTGTAAGCATATTTGTAGAATTATAAATAATTCATTCATTCTTCGTATTTTTCTAGATAGCTTCATTTTGTTTTCACAGAGGAAAGCAAATTTTACATGTTATTCATATTCCGTATTTCAGTTACTACTTTAATAGCAGAAATATCAGGCATATAGTTGACAAATAACCTGAGAATTCACATTATTTTCGAAACAGTGATTTTTCTCGGACAGGAGCTTCTGGAGAGTGTGAGAGAGAGAGAGAGAGAGAGAGAGAGAGGCAGTATACGTAAGTTGACCTAACGTCTTAACTTTGGTTAATAGTTGATGATACTATAGCCTTAAATCTCTAGCAAGTTTAACAACACATTGCGGATGATAATTCCTTTCGAGAATAAGGCCAAACCTGCGATAAGATCCAAACTTCTCGAGGAAGTTTTACCTCAGCGGGGAAAAAAAGGAGATATAAATGAGCCTGGGGACTGGGTAAGATATAAGGCGGCATTTGCAAGGCTAGAACAGCATTCCTGGGGGATTAATCTTAATATAACTTGTCTTGTCTATATTCGTGGCTGGTTCTGAAGACAAAAGGGAAGCGTCAGGTTTACGACTTTTTTTCACGGCTGTTGTTGCTAGGTTGGGGAAGCGTGAAAAAGAGAATAGTTGCGGTGACGTCACGTCTGATGCATTATGGGAGATTACCGTTGAATGAAACGCAGTTTTTGACATGATTTTCTAAGATACTGTCAAATACTAGAGACCTTGTTAACGTTAGCCCATCCTAACCTGACAGACCATGAGACGACAAAGATTTCCTACATGAAGATATTTCAAATCCTTATATAACACGGTTTAAATTGTGACTTATGGTAAATTAATTTTTTTATATTTGCATATTAATGAAGAAGGAGGCAGTCACAGTTCTCCGCAATCTGAATTTCTCTTGTCTGCGGAATATCTGTCGTAAGAGCTTAATGGATTTGATTTTTCTGCTGAAATGCATCGCAAATATTACATTATGATTTTGTGAACAAACGTGTTATGTGAATAAGAAAATTAAAATTCTTAGTTTCCAGACAAAAAGGTTGAAGGGAAAGGGTTGGTTATTTTGACACGATACATCATTTATTTGATTCGTAAAAGACTCGAGTGTTGTGTCTCCACGTTTTAATAGGAATTTCATCTTGACATCTCTCGGTCTCGCCCATGTCGCCGAGTTGCCTGGATGTTAACTGGATAATGAATGTGTAGTGTACACTAATCTGTTTGATTGCCTAAGAAGTTATTAATTAATTCTTCGACATTATATGCAGATATATATATATATATATATGTAATATATATATATATTACGTATATATATATATATATATATATATATATATGTATATATATATATATATATATATGATGCTGTATTCTGTTTGTGTTAATGGAACTGGAATATACTAGGCCACCCGTGACCATGTTAAAAATCTATATTAACAGATGGGTAGTTTAAATCTTTACAACCTGTAGCATATAATATTTAGACTAAAGATGAAAATTTCCTCGTTTATTTAATTTTTCCATCTTTTCTTCCTCATTAGCTGATAGAAGATTGACCTGATAGAAGATTGACTTTGAAGTCAGTCTGTAGTAGTGTCTGTCATCTATGAAATATGTGAATCTGTGCAAAAGTTCTAGTTATACAGAATCTGTCTTCGGAATCATTCATCCCAGAATTCTTCCACATCCTGGAGGACTTCTGGAGAAACGCCCATTACATTATAACGTGTTCAGGATCCCTTGCTCTAAGGGATCCTGAAGACGTTTTCAGCTCCTGAATCATTCCTATAGAAACGCTTATTGGATTATAACGTGTTCTTGAAATCTTAAAGACTCCAGGATCATGTGAATCCGTCTTCAGCTCCTGAAGGATTTCTGAAGAAACACCTATTGGATTATAACGTCTTCTTGAAGACGTCTTCCCGACTCCAGGATCCTATGGAGCCGTTTTCAACTCCTGAAGAATTCCTGAATTATCACGGCTTCCTGAAGAAGTCTTCAAGAATCCAGCCGTCTTCGGCTCCTTCTACTGCAGCCTCGCGGATCTCGAAGTGTGTATTCAAACAATCAAAAATACAAACGTTTTCAGCCCCAGAAACTTCCTAAATTCCCAGAAGCCCTCAAAATTCATCTCCAAGAACGTGGGGTTCCCCCGAAGAAATCTTTCGTCTCCAGGAAAGGCCAACTCCGATTTCTTCTCCATAAAACTGTTCTTTAGTAGTGTCCAAGAAATCTAGTCTACGAAGCTTGGAGATTGTCTCGAAGCATCCGAAATTAACAGAATGCTCCGGAATTCCTAGAAGCCTCTGCGATTCCCAGTGTACATTCAAACATACGAACAAGACAAGAGTTTCAGTATTATGTATGTATGTGTGTGTATGTATGTTTATTTATATATCATACCATTTTATATATATATATATATATATATATATATATATATATATATATATATATATATATATATATGGATTGCTGGCATGTATTAGCTTTTACTAGCAAATCGATATTGAAACCCGACCGGATATGATCTCAAATCGGTTGTTTATTCACTGCGCAAGAGAATTCATGTGTATTAGATTAATACTTCAATTCTGATTTAGATGGTCTTTTCACTATAAAATTTAATTTCTGTAATAAAAAGAAGCGGTAACATTTCAACTTAAACTGAGGATGCATTTTATAGTTTTTAATCCCACGATCTAGACTATACTCGGTTTTTTTCCATCTGTCCACCCGCCTGTGGTGTTTGCATATGATAACACTGCGTCCTGGGCTTTAAATAGTTACATTCAGCTTACACTCAACAATAACAATAATATCCTATTTCGAATATTAACGGTGTAATATGCATACAGTAAATTATTAAAACGCTTTTCAGTTGCAAATGTACACCCAGATATCCTTTTATTTACATAAAAACTTAGACAATGCGTAACTATTTAAAGTCCGGGACGCAGTGTTACCATGCTCGACCACCGCAGGCGGATGGACAGTGACCCTAACATCAGTTACTCTATTCCACTTCGAGACATTCTCTCTTTCCACATTACACACAATATGAATATGCCATTCGCATTCTTCTACTGTATCCTTTAAGTTAATCGAGTAATGTAATACGAGATATACGAGGGAGAATTCCGAGAGAGGACGAACGTTAAAAAACTTAGGCCGGATTAGGGCCCAAGGTAATTTGTTAGGGTGTAACACATAAGTCGAGCCTAATCTTCCTGTATTATAAACAATAATTGAAAATCGGGAGGAGATTTTGCAAGACGTAGCGACGCCGTAATGGGATTTGGTCAAGAGGGGAAACGATAACATAACAAAGCAGTTTCATTTTTATCTTCGGGTCTTTTCTTGTATCAGAGTTCGTAACTTTTTTTTTATTTACCTTATAAAGGACAACTGTTACCATAGCGTTGTAGTAAGCGTCATCTCTGTATGTTTGAAGGTTATCTGGCTGTCTATATATACGCACATATATATATGTATAATTATATACATATATACGTACATATATATATATATATATATATATATATATATATATATATAATATAACCATAGCTCTCTCTCTCTCTCTATATATATAATAATATATATATATATATATATATATATATATATATATATATATATATATAGAGGAGATAGATAGAGAGAGAGAGAGCTATGGTTATAACTAAACGCTAAACGAAGCCAGTCCAGTCCGAATAGCAATTACCTCACCCTCCGTGACCTGAAGCCTCTTCCATGTAGAGCATCTTAGATGAATCGCTTCAGGCGAGAAGCAGCGCCTCGTGTGACCATAATCCCCTCTGGTTGGAGGATCTGAAAGAGAATCACTCGCTCAATTTAGACGCGCTCATTAGTGGTTGTTGTTACTTTGACCACGAGGTGCTTGTAGGAGCAAAAGCCCGTGCTGGCAGAAGGCCAGCTTTGACTAACTTAAAAAAGACAACAGTTTCCTAATGTTGACATGTGTGTGTATGTGTGTTTTTTTTTATGTGTGGTTTCTTTTTTAACAGAAATCAAGTTTTTTTCGTTATCGCCATACATATATATATATATATATATATATATATATATATATATATAATATATATATATATATATATATATATGTGTGTGTGTGTGTGTATGTATATGTATATGTTATATAATATATTATATGATATATATATATAAATATATATATATTTATATATATATATTTAATATATATAATATATATATATATATATATATATGTATATATATATATATATATATATTGTTTATATATATATATATATATATATAGATATAGTTTTTAGACGATTTTATTCTCACAGGAGTAGTCTCAAAAATACTTTTTAGGGTCACTTTTGTGTAAAATTTTCTTGAAAAACCAACTTTTTTTAAATTGTGCTTACCCTTTCTTATGAGATTTGCTTTTCACAAAAACGACCTCACTCGAATTGACATCGTGGAATCTGACACTTATTTGTGATTTTTTTTTTCTACAATGGACCGATGCGCATCCAATATCCATTTTTCTTCGTTATTCAGTGTCTTTGTCACTGGAACCATTGCCTTCATTTGAGTGAAAATCTTTCTACCTTAAGTCACTTTTGGCTGTGATTGTCCCTTGGCATCCGTGTAATTTTTATGCTAGTTGTTGGTAACCTATTTCCGTTTTTACTTCTTTTTCTGTTTCTTGCTTTCGTGTATGTATATATATTTATATATGTAATATATGTGTGTATATATATATATATTATATATATATATATATATATATATATATATTTTATTTATATATTATATATATAGATATAATATATATATATATATATATATATATGTTTTACATATTTATATAAATACACACACACACATATATATATGTGTATACTATATATATATATATATATATATATATATATATATATATATATATACTATATATTGACACTTATTATTAATTATCGATATAGCCTTTCTCATCTGTTTAAACAAAGTCCCATTTTTTAAAATGGGATTTTCCCGTCCGCATTTAAGCAATCTGTTGTAGAATTATTTTTAAACTACACATGTGATTATGAAAAATAATGAAGGAAGTTTATAAATGTTTGCCGTGATTTATGATAAACAGGTCGTTATGTTCTACAGCGGAATCATCTTTCGTTTCCATCAGGGGATAATTATAGGTACTGGAAATTGGAAGCTTTTCGCTGAGTCTGTTAATATTCATCAAAGTTATATTGAAGCGGATGGTTTAACCGTATTTCCCTTTTACTCTATGTGTAATCAAACTCTTGGCGAAAGATACGTTTCCATTCCCATCTGATGGATTGAACAGTTGATGAGTGACGTTGATTCGAGACAACTGACAAAAATTGACTTTGTCAGCACATAAAGAAAATTCATTACAGAAATTGACTCATCATATCTTTTATCTTTCGAATGTTGTTGTGCAGTATCTGTGTTCATATCGAAAGAGGTGCATAAGTTTGCTGTATGAAAGGGGCGTTAGTCTCTCTCTCTCTCTCTCTCTCTCTCTCTCTCTCTCTCTCTCTCTCTCTCTCTCTCATGAGGTGAAGGAAAATAACAAGCCATCACCGTGCTATGGAATGTCGGCATCGAGAATGCAAGCGTCAACTCCAAGATACAGTTCAAGGAACAAGCACTGCATATAGAACGATGCCAGGGGATGGTGCAGATGAGAAAGTGGGAAGGATATGGACAATACAATTTCTATAGTAAGAATATAAAATGGTCAGAAATAAATGAAGAATTAAACAAAGATTAGGATAACATATTCGTAAGTGAGATATACAGGTAGATACTGATATATTATATAAAATATTAGAGAAAATAGTGGCTAAATATATACCAAAGAAGGAAAGTAAACATCAGTCATGCATACCAAGAGACAGAAGGATCTTGTTCCAGAAAATTAGAAAGTGGAAAAAAGGTCTTGCAAAAGAAAAGTATGCATAGAAAGTGATGGAACTAAAAAGTAAGATAGAAAATGCAGAACAAAAGATTATACAATCAAAAGATGAAAAATGGGACTTGGAAGAAAAAACCCTAGTAAATATCAAGCAAAACCCAAACTATTGTACTCATATGCGAAAAAGGTGAATAAAAGAAGAATAGAAGTAGGCCCTCTAAGAAATGAAGGGAGATTTACGAATGAAAAAAAGGAAATATGCAACATATTAGCAGAAAGATATCAGAGAAAATTTACCCCTACAATTGATAATGAAGATAATGATACAGAAATAAGGGGTGAAAATAGTGAATACTTATCAGACATAGATATTAATGAAGCTGATATTGTGCAGGCTAATAATTGAATTAAAAATAGATCAGCAGCTGGACCAGATGGTGTCCCTGCCTTTTTGTTAAAGAAAATAGTTCATTCATTA
>NC_087202.1:44840685-44863185 GCF_015104395.2 Macrobrachium nipponense | reverse complement strand
ATATCGTTATATGTAAAGGAGACGAAAAACTACGTCAGGTGAAAATCCTTCAATTTGTGATGACTGTATTGTTCCCTTGACTGAGAGACATTCACTGGTCGAATGCCCCAGTCTTGGGAATTTGAGACGTAGGTTCCTGTCCTGGGGTCGTGACAGAGAACGACGTTTTATCCTAGCTACAATTATTGGTGAGGATTGTAACATAGAGCAGTTATATATCATTGTGAGGGAGGAGGGCCTCCTCATCAAATCTTAAATCGCATACGCCATCAGGTTGTATTTATTGCTATGAATAAGAGTGATGTTTATTTCAGTTGATACGCAAACATAAGAGCAGAAATAATCCCGTCCTCAATATTCTATCGTAAAATTAGGAGATTTTTATGCTTAGACATTTTTTAGCTATCGGTATATCCATTGATTTTTAATAATCTCTATGACCTTTTAACCTATCGATATCCCCATATTTCGTAAGACCCCCATTCCACTTGAATAAATGAATCCTTAGGTTGCGTTCACACCCAATGCTTCGCGTCGAGTCGAGTCACATCAATTCATTTGATGCAAGTCACTTTGACTAAACCCTGTTCACACTAAATGCGTCAACTTAAGTCAAGTCTGTACTCATTTGCATCTTATTTCCGCGACAGTAGAACAGTAGCTTTTTATAAGCATGGGTGCATATTCTCTTGGTGAAATTAATGCTTTGGTGTGGCGTTGGCGTCTCAAACGTCAAAAAGTAAACCTACAATCTGGGTGCATCATTTGGACACCAAGAGTCCACAATTTGACATCGCGTATTCAAGAACCTGGCCTTTTTTCCTTAAAGGAAATAGTGACGGCCACAGTTAAGTGTAAAAATAGATCAACGTGAAATGACGGGTAATAGTGTGTATTTTATAATGACGAGTATCTGTTTATTTATTTATTTGGCCATTTATTTTTTCTTTTCCAATAACTGATCTTTTCTGTCCGTTTATCTGTTACCTTCTGTTACTTCTTTTCTAATGAACACCATAATATTCTTTGGAAGCTCGAATTTCAAGTCACCGGACCCTGCGGTGGGCTTGTTCCTTAGAATACGGCTCATCCTCTCAATATAATAATAACAATAATAATAGACATACATAAAAAGTGAGGTTATAGACCCCCATTCCTTTATACCTTTTTTCTTATTTTTTCGGGCCTGGTCAAGAACAGGACCTCTGGTTGCCCGTCCCAGCTACCCGTAAGAATTCCTACGTCCGTCAACAATCATTATGCCACTGAGTAGCAAGAATTATTGGGTAATAATAATTCACTGACACAAAACTCGTGCGTAACGTTGGCCACTTGTTTCTTCAGGATGTGTAGACATCGGATGTTTGATACAATTAAGAAATTTTCTGTTTCTTATGATTTCGTGAACTTGTTTATCGTCTGTTCTATTTTAGCCATTTTAGCCTTTCTTATTATTATTATTATTATTATTATTATTATTATTATTATTATTATTATTATTCAGAAAATTACCTTATCCATATGGAACAAGCCCACCGGAGGGGACAATGAAATCCTAGGAAAGTCAGGGGAATCCGGAAGTCGAGGAAATCGATGTGATGTGTGGGAGCTCCAGGAACATTGTGAGGAATCAGTGGCATATTCCCACCCTAAAGATAAGGTGAGGTGTTGAGTGGTTAGAGGCATCTCCAAAGAATGCTCTCTCTCTCTCTCTAGAGAGGGGGGAAAGAGAGAGAGAGAGGGAGTGAGAGAAGAAGGAAGGAGAGAGAGAGAGAGTGACAGACAGAGAGAGAGACAGAGAGAGAAGGAAAGAGGGAGGGGAGAGAGAGAGCATCTTTTGGAGATGCTTCTAACCACTCAACACCTCAACTTATCTTTAGGTTGGGAATATGCCACTGATTCCTCACAATGTTCCTGGAGCTCCCACAAATCCTATCGATTTCCTCGGCTTCCGGATTCCCTGACTTTCCTAGGATTTCCTGGATTCTTGCCATTTTCCTGCGACTTCGAGGAATGAATTAAACGATAAGAAAACATTTTATCCTATTTATTCCCGTACTAGTGCAATATCCATCAAGAATTAACAAAGTAAAGTTATTTCAAAACAAACTTTCTCCTCAATTTACATGATCTGATACGTCTTCGTGAGGCCACCACAGACTTCATCACGCTATTCCCTGAAGACGGACACCTGCTTCTGCACTTTAAAGTTGTCATCATCCAGGCTTCTCTATTTCTCCTGGACGTTCTTCAGGTCCAAGACCAATTTCTCCTCTCTCCTCAAAGCTTTCGATCCTCGTCTTCCAGCTGGTCGTTCCGTTCGCCCTGGACACCGGTCTTCCTCTCCAGCGACTTGAGGCGACGATTTCGTTCCTCTTGAAGACATGTCAGCTTGTTCCTTTTGAGTTTCGCAGCCTGAACTTCACACTGTAGTCCACACTTTTCCTTTGTAAGGTCTTCCACTTCCTTCTTCAGGCGCTGGAACCTGAGCTCGATGTCTTTCCTGTCAGATTCGCGCTTTTCGGTCGCGTCGTTTTGTTCCTGGATGAGCTTCGCCATCCGCGCCGCTTCTTCAGTCTTTAGCTGCTGGGCTTTCTCCTTCCGTCGTAGGAGTTTCTCTTGCCTTTCAAGCTGGCAGTTTGCCTCTGCCAACTGCACTGTCAGTTCCCTTAGTCTCTCACATAGGGCATCGTTTCTCTGCTCAGTTTCCTTTGTGTTGTCCATCAGCTGCTGATTTTCTTCTGTGATCTTGAGGATCTTGTGTTCCACCTGACGTTTCTTCCTTTTCTCTTGATCGTTCTCCTTCTTCAGAAACGTCTCAGCTTCGAGCGAGTGGGCCCTTTCTTGCAAAGCCTGCTTTTGCAACACCTCCCGAGTGATCTAAATCACACGAGTGCGTTCTTCCCTTCCGCCTGCATTCTGAATCTCTTCATGGTAGTCGAGTTGCAGCTGAAGAATTATACTGTCCAAGTTCACCTGCTACTCTCTCTGCCACTGGATGGTGTCTCGCAAGGCCACAATTCTCTCGTTCAGTTCCTTTTCCTTGGGCTGTTCAGCTCCATCATCAGTTATCAGGAGGAACCTCACCAGTGAATAGGCAGCCACAGTAAACAAGATGGCTCTTCCTACGTTAGACTTCTCTCCGTATTTCGAACATCTGGACAACAACATCCCAACAAAAGCTGCTGCCAAGGCTAGGTAAGGCCACATTTTCTTCAAACTGGAATCCATATCTGAAGTGTGTTACCTGCAGGATGCAGAAGCCATACCCAGTTCATATACTCTCCTCTTTCTCGATTTTTCCTTGATTTTCTATATTTTACGAGAGATATTTCGATATATCAGAATATAGCAGGAAATATTCTGAAAGATTTTTAATTAGGCCTTGTCTTTTGGTGTTATGAATTGCTGAAAAATATCTCTCTCTCTCTCTCTCTCTCTCTCTCTCTCTCTCTCTCCTCTCTCTCTCTCTCTCTCTCTCTCTCTCTCTCTTTTTACGGAAGTTTGTAAGGACATTAAGGATTTTTTGTCTGCTCTCTCTCTCTCTCTCTCTCTCTCTCTCTCTCTCTCTCTCTTCCCATGCGGTATTTTTTCATCTTATCTATTAAAATAAATTTGGGGACTTTCCTTTACTTACCTTTTTGTCTATAAGAAAAACAATACTAACTACGGGCGGGCAATTGGAACTGAGGAAAAAATGGCCATTTTTCTAAGGTAAGTTTTATTTTTATTGAATGTTACAAGATAACTAAAAGATACAATTATAAATTAATTAGCCTAGCCATCAAGAGAAATAATATACATATTTATATATAATGATTAACTACTCAACCATAATGATTATCAAAAACTATAGGTAAGTTTCAAGTTTTTAGATTTATATCTTATGGATACAAAGAAAAGATAAAACTAAATTTAATTATATTAAATTTTTTCCTATATAAAAGTTAAAATAAGATATAAAGGAGTACAATTTTATTAAAACACAACTTGGTTCGTAAATTAAAATGCAATAAAGAAATAAAGTAGAAAATCCTAACAACCCCATTTCTATTTAAGGCCAAATGACACTGGGACTCACTATCACTGACGTCAAAAATAGGTCCAGCTCTATTTGTGACTTGACTCTACGTGACGTGACGTCACTCGATGCATTCGGTGAACGGTTTCTTTCAAAGGCCCATAGAAAGCAGTGTTAAAATGGGTTGGCGATTCACGGTGAGTCATGAATTAACGTGACTCGACGCATTTGGTGTGAACGTACCCTTAATACGAAATAAATCATCTGAGAGTTTCAAGGAAAGAGAGAGAGAGAGAGAGAGAGAGAGACGAGAGAGAGAGAGAAGAGAGAGAGAGAGAGAGAGAAAGCTGAGAAAATATGATAAAATCTGCACCAAGAATTCTGCTTGCATAACACAAAGATCTACCAAGAGAAAGAACTAACATGCGAGCAAAAAAAAAAAAAAAACTAAATCTCTGTAGATGCAGCTCCTGTAAGCTTGTTGCCGATAGAGAGAGAATGCAATGGTAATAAACAAGTGTAAATAAGAAAACGGCAAGAAACGTCAAGAATCACAAAGAGAATTATCGCAAAATCCCGAGACCAACCTCACGCAATCCTCACCTTCCCTGCAATTAACGTCAGAACAAGGGCGAATAGCCATCAGTCAGCCCCTTGGAGAGGAATTCCTGGGCATGTGCACAAATAAATGCCCAGCCTTTTTTGAAGGAGGAGACTGAAGCTTCATACGTGTTTCTTATAAGTCTATATTATTACATGGCAGGTCTTGAGATCTTTCCTTTGAAAGTCGACGCAGGCAACAAATGCACCGAAGTTTCTTCGGGGCAATTGAGTTTTCTGTACGGCTTACAATGCTGTATGAAACTCTCAGCCGCGGCCCATGAGACTGTCAGCCACAGCTTGATGGTGGCCTGTGTTGACACCAATAGCGGTGCCAGACGCACTATCATGACTAAATTTAACCTTAAATGATATAAAAACTGTTAAGTCTAGAGGGTTGCAATTTTGTGTTTTTGATGATTTGAGGGTGGATGACCAACATACCAATTTGCAGCCCTCTAGCCTCAGTAGTTTTTAAGATCTGAGGGCGGACAGAAAAGGTGCGGACGGACAGACAAAGCCATCTTGATAGTTTTCTTCTAAAATTAAAAGGAATTCATAGAGAACCAGAGCATTCTAATATCATTTTACGCGAACTCCGTAAACAGACAACAAAGCAACGGCAAAAACATAGCTAAGTAAATCTCGATATGTAAAACTGATATGATCATTGGAATCCGGTTGAAAAACCCTTGGAGAGAGAGAGAGAGAGAGAAACGGACGTAAGTGTCTGACGATAGTGATGGATTTTGATAAAAAAAAAAAAAAAAACGATCCTTTTTCCCCTTGCGTTCATGATCGATGAGTCGTCTATTTCCCTCGTCCTTTTTCCTTTCCTTCCTCTTCCTCTTTCCTCTTACCCTTTCTCTCAGTACTTCCTCTTCCTCTTACTCCCTCCTTTATCTTCTTTTAAGCTACTCCTCTAAGAGTTCTACGGTCAGAAAAGTGTGGCTATCGTCATACATTTCCTGGGCAGCCTCATATTCTCTCTCATATGCAATTTTGGTATCGCTGTGGTGGGCGATATTGTACGTCATTCCATCTCTCTCTCTCTCTCTCTCTCTCTCTCTCTCTCTCTCTCTCTCTCTCTCTCTCACACACACACACACACACACATTTTCTTCAATGCCCGTCTCTCCTTCTTCTGATCATGTCTCTCACTTAGTTTCGTCTTTTTATTTCATGTGATATATATTATATATATATATATATATATATATATATTATATATATATTATTATATATATTATATATATTACATATATATATAATATATATATATATATATATATATATATATATATATATATATATTTATATATATATATATATATATATATATATATGCATGACTTTCTGTATGGAAGTCCCTTGATCTGTTTAGTGACATTATCATAAATTCTGATATCAAAGTTAATGAATTGCTAGATTGATAATAACAATTCTATGAATTCAAAATTATAAGATTTGTACAAATGTTTATGCATGCAGCTATGAAATAATCAAAGTCGTAAGTATGACACTCAGTTGTTTGTTTTTTAACTTCTCTCTTCAAAAAACCTGCCATCATTGAATGCGACATGAGGAATAATAACATGACAGATAAAACACGCACGCACATACACAGAATACCGTATCTGTCCTATGCCAGTCCATATACCAAACTTTAACACTTATTTCGATGTTAATAGTTAAAAAAAAAAAAAACTAAAACGAAATATTTTTGATACTAAATTGAACAAAAAGACCGTAAACTTAAAAAAAAAAAAAAGAAGGAATGTTATGCATTTCATTATGATTTTTCCCATATGGGCTGACAGAGACAATAGCGAATTTCATTTTTGCTAAAGCAAAAGGTAGAAATGCAAATACATTGCACTACATGCTTTTGAAAACCTTGTTGAAACGAGAAAATGTTTCTGATAATAGCAAGAATCTCTCTCTCTCTCTCTCTCTCTCTCTCTCTCTCTCTCTCTCTCTCTCTCTCTCTCTCTCTCTCTCTCTCTCTCATTCTGATTTACAATCAATCTTTGTCAGTTATCTCGACTCCACGTCGCAGTTCAATCTATCAAATGGGAATGGAAACGGTCTGTCGCCAAGCGTTTGATTACTCGTTGAGTAAAGAGGAAAGTCTTCATTTTTCCTCTTGACAATAAATTTGATGAATATTACCAGCTTGAACAAAAACCTTCCACGTTCCAACACATATTTATTCAGTGATATAAACCGGAAATATTTTCGCTGTAGGGTAGGACGACCTGTTTATCATAGACCAAGACAAACATTCACAAGATTGCTTCATTCTTCATCTTTTATATATATGAAGTTTATAGGTAAGCTTCCAACGGGTTGCTTCAGTGTAGCCGTGAAGGTGTTTGTTTGTTTGTTTGTTTGGCGTTTTTACGTTGCATGCAACCAGTGGTTATTCAGCAACGGGACCAACGGCTTTACGTGACTTCCGAACCACGTCGAGAGTGAACTTCTGTCACCAGAAATACACATCTCTCACACCTCAGTGGAATGCCGTGAAGGTGTGTTTGGAAAAATGAGGTTTTAGAAATGCTATATCAGTGGTATTAATAATAATAATGCATACGTGAAACAAAGAAAGAGAAAACATAAATCAGAACACTATCGAAAAACTTAAAAAGTTCTGGATTCCCAAGGGACAGTCCACTCGGCTGCTGACAAAATCCCTCTTGGCCTTTGACCGCGATCTGGAGCTGCTTTCAGAAAGGTCGCCTCTCCAGATCGATCACGGCCACAAAGACGAAGGCAGTTGACACTGAAATGGCTTTTAGGCTGAGTCATTTTCATTCAAAATAAAGGAAGTGGTTTCAAAGACACAGTAAAAAAAAATAGTTTTAACAAAATAGAAAAATTCATTGTAGGAAAAAAAAAAAGGATCTCTGATACGAGACAGATCACTGGATGTGAATTGTAGTGTGAACGTTCTGTGAAATATGAACAAGAGAAAATATTCTTCCATAGAAAATAACAATCATACAAAGAACTTTGACACAAAAGTACTGATACAGATTTTAACCTTAATGAGGAGCTTTCTGTGAGAAAGGAAAGTTTCATTATCAAATGAATAATAATAAAGTGGATAAAAATAAACTTGATTCCAGTAAAAAAGAAGGATCACATTCTCACGCGTTAGTCGTCGTTTTAAGCACAACAATTAATGAGTTTCTGATTTTCGTTTTATCAGGCTTTGTTTCAGCAGGGATTTTTTTTTTGTCCGATTGGTATACTTCCAGCTATTGGGATGGAAGTCTAACTAATGAAGAAAAGAAAAGAAAACATAGAAGATTACGGAAAACCTCTAAGTACAAAGATAGAAAGCGAGACTACTCATTCGCCTGCGAAAGGGTGCCAAAATAAATCGCTCACTGTTATATTTTTGTCAGAAAATGTACTGTAGCGAAATAGAAAATAATTCGACCGTGAAAGGGATCTGCTCTAACAATGGTTTCTTTCGCGACTTGTGTAACTCTTGCGTTGAGCTGCCCAGCACAAGACCCATATAATTTCCTTTCATTTTTGTTGGGGGAGGGAGTGTCCGAGACTAGCTGTCTCGTCTACGTACTCTGAAATTACCAACGATGTATAGTAAAACCGTAGGCAGTAGAGTTTTATTTGTTAAAATTTTAAATTTCTTTGTTCTGTATAGTGAAAATGACCTTTAAAAAGATCATCGTTGCTCAAGATTTTGTTATTCATATATATATATATATTATATATATATATATATATATATATATATGTGTGTGTGTGTGTGTGTGTGTGTGTGTGTGTGTTCATGTATATGTATATATGTATAATGTGTGTTTATGTGTTTCATGAGAATAATTTCGAAAAGATATCCGGAGTAGATGTAATCGAAATGAAATTAATGAGACAGTCCCACATTACAAAGTGGTAGCGCATACCATTTAGAAACAGAGGATTTATATAAGTGTTTAGGAAGTCTAAATGAAAACGTATATGCTTTTTTTCTTTCAAATCAGCAGCAAAGTCTGCAGGCATGTTAATGGCTAATTCATCTTCACCCTCAGTCTAACTGCAATATTAAATGCCAGATCTTATTAAGGTCTTTCTTTTGAAAGTCTCGGAATAAAAGAACAAAATAAATGGGGAACTATTGCATTCAAAAATTAATTTTCCACGGACCCCATAAACTGACTAAGTAAATTGCGATATGTAAAGCTGTTAGAATTATTGGAATCCAGTTGAAAAACTTGAGGGGTGGGGGAGGGGAGAGAAAGATAGAGAGAGAGACGTATGTGTCCGACGATATTAATGAATTACGATAAAACAGCGTTCATATTTTTCCTCTCGGGTTCATGATCGATGAGACGTCTATTCCTCTCGCCCTTTTTACTGTCCATCGTTGTTCCTCTTCCCTCTTAGTCTTTCTTCTTACTCTCGCCTCGTACTCCTTCTCTTATCTCCTTTTTACAGCTCATCCGAAATTCTCCGGCCAGAACCGTTTGGCTATCTCGCAGAAATGAAATTTCAGTATCTCTGTGGTGGCGGCTGCTTGTCCATCAACCACTCAATATTGGGCCGTTGAACGTCATTCTCTCTCTCTCTCTCTCTCTCTCTCTCTCTCTCTCTCTATATATATATATATATATATATATATATATATATATATATATATATATATATATATATATATATATATATATATATATAATATATATATATATATAATATATATGTGTGTGTGTGTGTGTGTGTGTGTGGTGTGTGTGAGTGTGTGTGTGTAAGATCACTCTTGATAAGATATTTTATGCGTGCGTCTATGGCTTTGGAATAAACTATAAAGATTCACTGGTTTTAATAAGTTATCATCTGCATTTATTTCATAGCTTTCTGAACTACTTGTACGCTCCCGAGTCTCTGCTGACGCAAAGCCAGATAAGACAAACAACAGAAACTCATTAACTGCTGTACTTGAAGCGACATCTAATGCGTGAGAATGTGGTCCCTCTTTTCCACTGGAATCAGGATTATTTTTATCTGCTTTGCTCTTTTTTTTCTTTTATAGAGGCTCTCTTTTCTCACGGAAGGATTCTCATTAAGGGTAATATCTGTATCAATACTTTTGTATTAAATTTCTTTGTATAATGGCTATCTTCTTTGGAAGAATATTTTCTCGAGTTTATCCTTTCACAAAAAAGGGTCTCGTTAGAATTTACACGCAGAAATCTGTCTCTTATCTGAGATCCTGTATTTTTCCTTCAACGAACGTTTTCTACTTTGTTAAAACTATTTTTACTCTTCAGTAAATGTCTATAATTGAAACCAGTGCCTTTCGGTGTCAACTGCCTTCGCCTTTGTGGCTGTGATCGATGTCTGGAGAGGCGTCTTTCTGCAGCTCCCATGTTTGTATTATTTTTATTATTATTGATATATATTAGTATTATTACATTATTTATGTAGCATTCATAAAAGTTCACCTTTTTAAACTTCTTCACGGCTGTTTTAAAGCAACCCGTTGTAAGCTTACATATAAATTTTATATATGTTAATGATGGATAATGAAGGGCTCTTTATAAGTATTTATCTCGATCTATGATGAACGGGTCGTTCAATCTTTCATACAAAAAACCTACAGCGAAAACATTTCCGGTTTATATCAGTAAATAAATGTGTGCGCTAGAGCGAGGAAGCTTATTGTTCAAGGTGTTTATATTCATAAAAATAATTTTCAAGTGGAAAATTTAATATTTTTTCCTTTACTAATTGAGTAATCAAACAGTTGGCTTGGTAAAAGACAGTTTCCATTTCCATTAGATGAATTGAACTATTGGTAAGTGACGTGGAGTCGAGATAACTGACAATGATTGACTTTAAATCAGAGAGAGAGAGGAATAGAATGCTTGTGCTATCAGAAAAATGTTCTCGTTTTGTATTGAGACTTTCAAAAGCAATTAGCGAAAGCTTATTTCACATTTCCATCATTTGCATGTTCATTTTTCTTTCTAAGTTCACATTCTTGATGATGTTTAGATAAGTATCAGTTTAATTTGTCTGAAATCGTGAAGTTATTTATTTGATTTTGAATCCATGTTTTTTATGTAATTAAAAAGGAAATTTTTTAATATCTACTCATCTCCAGGCGGCTGTTTTGGTTGCTTTATATGAAATGAACATAGGTGAAAAATATACCATTTTCTCTCTCTCTCTCTCTCTCTCTCTCTCTCTCTCTCTCTCTCTCTCTTAATATTTTCCTTTTTCTATATAACAGAAGATATCAGTCAACTTATTTCTCCCATGCACATTCAAAAAAGATAGATTTGCCGTTATTTTCTTTTATTTATTGGATTATTAACTAAAAAATTAGAAAAATGTTTCATGCCAATCAATAATTTTGATTATTTCATAACTGCAGCCATACGCATTACGGAATAACGTTTACAAATTCACCATGTAGTTCATTATTATAAAAATCTCTTAACAAAAATGGTTATCATCGGTCTGGTACTTCATTAATGTTGGGTCGCACAATTCATGAAAATATCATTACAAGAAGAAGGAACCTCCTCCATACAGCGTTCGGGCAAATGACGTATATCACAAGATACGAGGGGTGTGAGAAACTATTTAAGTTGATATTCAGAAGAGGTAGCGACAGTCATGAAAAACATGTATATTCTGACCAGGAGGAACTAATGATGCTGATTATAACAAGATTTGAGTCTCTTTATGTGTATGCGCCTTTGCTGATCATGGGGTCATTGGCAGTTAAATTTCTTCGTGCATAGATACTCCAAGAACTTATTGTTCTATAAGTATGATGGTTTTTCCTTATGATATCTGTAGTAAAAGTGTTTTTATATATATACACATACTGACATGCATAGAATGCATTCACGCACGCACGTTTATATGTACTATATATATATCTAACCACCCTTTTATTAAAAGTACACAAATTGGAAACCCTTACTTGTTGTCAATGGTGCCTCTGTCTGCAAACATGTCATTAGGCTATTAAGATCACGTAAGTATAATATACTATTTATTACCCAAAGCAGATGAATATAGAATAGAACAAAATGATTAACAAGTCATACTGTCAAAAACCCAAATCTGCCCATAAAGAAAACTAGTAAGTTATCACTCTACCCTCCTGACTAAGAATTCACTCCCAGACCCAGAATGTCAATAGGTTCATTATATTAGTCAGGTTAGAGAATCCCGTCTCTAATACCATGGAATAGAACCCATCTGTAATAAAGATAACAATGGATAAAAGATACACTTCACACATCACTCTTTTCAAAGTAATTAAGTAAAAGAATATATTTCACACTTCTCTCTCTTTTCAAAGGTAACGGTTTTCTAAGTCTTACAAAATATGTGCCATACCTTTACGATGGGGGTTTTCTCTCCCGACACCTGGCGTGTGCCAACTGACCTCTTTCTTCTCACCAAAAGGAATGTGACTTTCGCAAGTGCCCTGGTCGATTAGACCTGTATCATCCGTACAAACGAATGTACATGCTTGACGACAAGACGAGCGGTCTCTCAGTTAAAATGCTTACGTACCAAATTCCTTCACTCAAGTAAGCTGCTCCTACAGCTCAGCCTGATTCACTAACATTACACACTTGTAAGATATATATATATATATATATATATATATATATATATATATATATATATATATATAGATATAGAGATGAGAGAGAGAGAGAGAGAGAGAGAGAGAGAGAGAGAGAGATGGAATGACGTACAGCGCCTCAATATGGAGAGGTGAATGAGACAAGTACCGGCCACGTTTCTGTCCGGAGAATTCTCGGAGGGGTCTTAAAAAGAAGATAAGGGAAGGAGTAAAAGGCGAGAGTAAGAAGAAGGAATAAGAGGAAAGAGAAAGTAGGAAGGAAGGAAGGGACTAAAGAGAGAGAGGAATAGACTTCTCATCGATCAGATACCGATGGGAAACATGATCGTTTTTTATTATTATTCATTAATTAATATTCTCTCTCTCTCTCTCTCTCTCAGGGTTTTTAACTGGATTCCAATGATTATACCCGTTTTACATATCGAGATTTACTTATGTGTATTTTTGCCGTTGCTCTGTTGTCTGTTTATGGGATTCGTAGAAAAGTTTTAGAATACAATAGTTCTCTATGAATTCCTTTCTCTCTCTCTCTCTCTCTCTCTCTCTCTCTCTCTCTCTCTCTCTCTCTCTCTCTCTCTCTCTCTCTCTCTCTCTCTCTCTCTCTTTTCGGGACTTTCAAAGGAGAGATTTCAAGACCTGCCATGTAATGCCTGAATAAAATTGAGGGAAGTAGTTGTTGAAAATGTAGAAACTCAGAAGACTTTACTGCTGAATTGAGTGTTTAAAAGTGTATAAGTATTTAGACTTATAAAAAGCACGTATATGCAGCTTCAGTCTCATTGAAAAAAGGCTGGGCATTTATTTGGGCACATGCCCAAGAATTCCTCTCCAAGGGGCTGACTGATGGCTGTTCGCCCTTGTTCCGACATGAATTGCTGAGAAGGTGAGGATTTTGCGATAATTCTCTTTGTGATTCTTGACGTTTCTTGCCGTTTTCTTATTTACGCTTGTTTATTACCACTTGCATTCTCTCTCTATCGGCAACAAGCTTCCAGGAGCTGCATCTACGAAGATTTTTTTTTTTTTTTTTTTTTTCTCGCATGTTAGTTCTTTCTCTTGGTAGATCTTTCCGTTATGCAAGCAGAATTCTTGATGCAGACTTTATCATATTTCATCAGCTTTCTCTCTCTCTCTTTCCTTGAAACACTCAGATGATTTATTTCGCATTAAGGATTCGGTTATTTAATTGGAAAGTTGTCTTAGGAAATTAGAGGATATCAAGAAGTTAAGTGGTCATTGGGATCATTAAAAATACATGTATTTATTTCAGTCGCCTTGTCTTTGTATCGAAAAGCTTCTGGGAACTGCATTTACGAAGACTGGTTTTTTTTTCTTATTCTTTTCCATTTTTGCTCACATGTCAGGTTTTCTTCGTGGTAGTTCTTTGTGCATCGTTTGCAGAAATCTTGGTGCAGATTTTTTTCATATTTTCTTCTATTTGAATAAATTTCTCTCTCTCTCTCTCTCTCTCTCTCTCTCTCTCTCTCTCTCTCTCTCTCTCTCTCATCTGCAGTCAATCATTGTCAAGTATCTCGACTCAGCGTCACTCATGTCACTCATGAACGGTTCCGTCCATCAAATGAGAATGGAAATGTATCTTTGGCCAGGTGTTTAATGACACATTTAGTAAAGGGGAAACAGTGTTAATCATTCCGCTTCAAAATACTTCTCGTGGATGTTAACAGATTTAACAGTAGGCTTCCAATTTCTAACGGGTTCCCAGGAAAGAGGGGATATCGAGGAGGTAAGAGTCATTGCGATTATTAAAACATTAAAACCCAATGGTCTGTTGACTGTCACCAGTCGCTACGAGATTTCCAAGCGTAAAAATATCCTTACACTGAGGACGGAATTATTTCTGCTCTTGTAAGTATACAGCTGAATTTAGGTATTGATTTACAGTATTTTTGCGTTTGGGCTGAAATGAACATCACATTTATCCTTCCCTCCTTCCAGAGCATTCTTCGCCTGACTGACCACCCATGAACGTGCAGAGACCTAAAGATGAACGTACAGAGTCAGAGGTCTTTTTGATGCAAATCTCCGGATAGATATGGAAACCCTTTCAGAAGGCTGCGGAGATTTTTTTCCATTTGGGAAAAGAGGAAAATAGAAAGTTTTGATATCAATGAGCCCGGAAGGCCTGGTAGAGTGTGTGGTGTGGTGGGTGCCTTAAGTTTTATATAATATTCCAGTTGGGGAAAAGTTGGGAAGTTTGCGCATATTTATGGTTCTTCCCCAGAGGGTAGGAGGGATGTATTTTGTATGTGGGGCGGAGGGCAGGGGGAGGGGCGAGAGGTAGGAGAACAACCCTTTTTACGGTAAGAATTTTTTTCAGAATTTTTCCCACTTCGACGGTATGTATAATTTTGGAAAGTGACAGGGAATTTTAACCAAACTGGAAGCGCAGAGAAAGTCTACAAATTGAGAGGAAATGCCTAGATAGAAAGAGAGACTTTACATTCTCTTGCGAGAGGATTCCAAAATAATTCGCTCACGGAGTTTGATGCTCTCACAAAATGTACAACGAAATAAAGATCATTCGACCGGGAAAGGTTCTGTTCCAACAAAAGCTTCTTTTGGGACTTCACACTTAGTCCATTGAGCTGCCCAACACGAGACTCATTTTATTATTACTTTTTTTTTATTTTCTATTTCGTTTTTCAGGTTGTTGGAGGGGGGGGATGAGTTCGAGACCAGTTATCGCATCTATATTTTAGGAAAGTACCAACGATGTGTAGTAGAAGCGTATAGGCGGTAAAGTTGTACTTGTTAAAATGGTTAATGAGGCCTTTGTCCCGTAAAGGACTTAATCTCTGTATTAGCAAGATGTCATCTGCAGATTTTGTCATTATTATATTTATTGCTGATATTTTATTTTTTCATTATTTCTGTGATTACTATCAAGTTAAGGTTTTATATATATATGTATATATGTGTGTGTATATGTATGTATATGTGTATGTGTATGTATATATGTGTATATATATATATATGTATATATATGTATATATATATATGTATGTATGTATATGTGTATATGTGTGTATATGTATATATATACATTCAATTTATGTATTTAGCCCTCTGGACCAGACTACTGTAACCACCTAAGGTCTCTAGTGAAATTTAAGCTATATAATTTGTGCACTAACTGTTATAACTCTCAATGCATTTTTTTTTTTTCCTCACCGATATTATTACTATTACCAGTATTATGATTACTATCTTTTATGCTACCTCAGCTATTTTGTGGATAAGTGCCGATTACTAATTTTTCCTATCATGTTGACTCATATATCTAGATTGTGTATGTTACTCTGTATTTTGTATGTTCATTGTATATGGTCTTGAACCGAAATAAAAGATATTATTATTATTATTATAATTCCTTTATACTATGTAGTGGAAATCACCCACTAAAAAGTTCATTGTTGCTAAAGCTTTTATTATTCATTCTGATATATATATATATATATATATATATATATATATATATATATATATATATATATATATAGATATATATATATATATATATGTGTGTGTGTGTGTGTGTTGTGTATGTATGTACGTATGTGTGTGTACTCGTAATGAAAATAATGAGTAAGTCCTTTACTACGAAAGTGATAACGTAAACCTTTCAGAAATTGAGGCTTTACATAAGCTTTCAGTAAGGGAAGTTTGCAGAGCAGATAATTGTTAACTGACGATCACTCCCAGGCTAATCGAAATACCGAATGTCAAATCTCAGGATCTATCTTTTGTAAGTCCCAAAAACAAAAGAATTTATTCATGATGAACAATTGCATTCTAAAATCATCTTCCACGGACCCCATAAAAAAACAGCAAAGCAACGGCAAAAGCACAGCTAGGTAAATCTCGATAATGAACGCTAGTATAGATATTGGAATCCAGTTGAAAAACTCTGGGAGAGAGAGAGAGAGAGAGAGAGAGAGACGAGAAGAGAGAGAGAGAGAGAGAGAGAGAGAGAGAGAGAGGCTGACGTAAGTGCCTGGCGATAGTAATGGCTTATGATAAAAAAACTTATCTTTTTTCGCCTGGAGTATATGATCGATGAGACGTCTGTTCCTCTCGCCCGGTTTTCCTTTCCTTCCTCTTCTTCTTTCCTCTTATTACTTCCTCTTTTCCTCCCCTTATCTCCTTTCTATAACCCCTCCGAGAATTCTCCGGCCAGAAACGCGTGGCTATCGTCGTACATTTTCTGGGCAGCCTCTAATTCTCGCTGATATGCAATTTCGGTATCGCCTTGGTGGTCGGTGCTTGTCTCTTCCGCCGCCCAATTATGGAGTATTGTATGCCATTACATCTCTCTCTCTCTCTCTCTCTCATTTGTAATTTATCATTGTCAGTTATCGCGACTCCATATGTCACTCATCAGCAGCGGCTCAAACCATCAGGTGTAAATGGAAACGAATCTTTCGCCAAGTGTTTGGTTACTCATTTAGTCAAGGGGGAATACAGTTAAACTGTCGGCTTCAAAATACTTACCTTAAATGTGAAGAGATTCAACAGTAAACTTCCACTTGTTAAAGCGCACATCTTTATTCATTGATGAAGACCAGAAATGCTTTAGAATGGAACGACCTCTTTATCGTAGATCAGCGTCAAAATTTATAAGATTCCTTCAGTATTAATAGTAAACATGTATGCAGTTTGTAAATAATAATCACATAACAGGTCTCTTCGATTTGGACGTGATGTGTTAAAAAGGTTTGTGTTTCAAGCGGCTAAGTCAGTAATAATAATAATAATAATAATAATAATAATAATAATAATAATAATAATAATAATAATAATAATAATAATAATAAAAGTATTAATAAGAATAATAAAAAGTCTTGAAGTCAAAAAACAAATCTGCAGTTAGGTATGGGTACATATATATTAAAAACTAAATCTCTATGGAGATTTGGTTTTAAAGATATGTACCCATAAATAACTGGTTTTGTTTCATCAGTAATAATCGTAATAATAATAAACTATAGCAATGCATACACGAAACAAAGCAACAGTATGAGAAGAAAAACCGCAAATTAAAATTCTAAACCAACGTAAAAAGTTGTCGACCCCAAAGGGACAATCCAGGCGGCAGCTCACAAAATCCCTCGTGGCCTTGGCCGCGATATGGAACCGCAGAAAGGACGCCTCTACAGAGATCGATCACAGGGACAAAGACCAAGGCCATGAGACTGAAATGGCTTTAAGGCAGAGAGATTTTCACTCAAAATAAAGACGATTTCAGCGACGAAGACATTTGCTGAAGAGGAAAAAACGTAGTAGCTGGGTAAGGTTCACTGTAGAAAAAGTAAGGGTTTTCATACTAGTGTCAGACTTCAGGATGTAAAATATAGTGTGACCTTTTTGTGAAAAAAATTCTCAGAGAATAAAGTCATTAAAAAAGCAGGTTTAACACACTTAATATCATATATATATATATATATATATATATATATATTATATATATATATATATTATAATATATATATATATATATATATATATATATAGATATATATATATATATATATATATATATATATATATATATCTATATATATATATATATATCATATATATATACATATGTGTGTGTGTGTTGTGCGTATATATAATATATATATATATATATATATATATATATATATATATATATATATATACACACAGGGTGCTTCAAAATTAGAGCCCGCCCCCCTCTACAGCATAAATTAAATTGATATGGACAAAAACAAAGGTAATTCAGAACAGGTATTTATATAAGTAATTCTCTGAGTATTTAATATTTTGTGTGGCCTCCGTCTGGCTGTAATACAGCCTGCATTCTTGAGGGGTATGATTTCAGCAAATTGCAAAAAATCTGAGACTCAAACTCCATTTCCCTGAGCACTTCGGTCACCTATCTTCGCAGCCCAAATTTTGTCATTCTTATGATTTGGATTCCTGACTGTGTAAATGAAGAATTCATCTGATGCGGCAACATGTAGAAAGTCAGCTTCATCCCAATCTATAAGAAATGTACCACAAAACCATGCACGGTCTTCTCTCTGTTGCTGAGTAGTTTTGGGCTTGCTGATAACATGAAATGGCTTGATATCAGATTTTTACAACTCACGATATACAGCACTATAACTTCTCTTCTTTCCCCCTTTTTTTTTTCTAGTTCAAGCGCCAATTTATGTAAAGACTTTCTTGGTCTACCCACTGCCTCAGCTATGGTGTCTTTTGACCCCTGAAAAAGGACTTCAGGATTCCAAGATTCTCATCTTTTTACAATGACAGTGATATGGGTTTTTGTTCCAGTCTCTTTTAACAAAGGATTCATCTCTTTTAATGCATTTAGCTATCCAGGAACGTGAAATGAAGGATGCGCCAGCAGTCCATGACCTCTCTGAAGGTTAAAGCCCAGATTCAGTCAATCCATCTGATTTCCTCCGAGTCATTAGCCATGGCTGTATCTAACTCCGTCACTCAGTCTGAAAATACAAGAAATGTAAAATGAAAAATACCTTAATAGAAACTTAAGATAATGTACTTAGAGATAGGCTATAGCAGAAAACTTCATAACTTTCCATTTGTTCTGTGGAGGGGGGTGCTCTAATTTCGAAACACCCGGTATATCTTATTGGAATATGTGTTTCTGAAAAACATCTTCTGTAGAATGCTTCAGGGAAGTGAATGCCAATGTTCTATGCAGAATGTCTTTATGAAGGCAAGTGACAGTTGCTAGTTTAATTTCAGTCCGTCTGCAAATAAGGATTTGATGGCCATAATGAAAATAATGCCTGCTTTGAAGTTCGGTATCTCTCGTTGTATCATTGTTGTTTTATTAATATTACTATTCTGATTATTCGCTTCTTCATTATGCATGATAGCAATTCTACTTCAGTCTTTCGCCTCCCATTTTTTTGCCTCAGAGCGGGATCTTGTTGCCTCCCCTCACCCCTCCAACTCATCCGGTAAATCTAATTTCAAATCCCCTTTCCTCGTCCTTAAGCCCCTTCCCGCCTCCCCTCCCCGCCAGCTCTGTCCCTTTGTCAGTGTGAGGCTCAACATAGACCAAGTTTCTAAGTTCATTTTTTGACCTTTTAATCCGGAGGTCTCTACCTGTCCTGATGCTCCATTACAGTTGTTCAAGCGTTTTAATATTATGTATCTATTTATTTATTTATTTATTTATTTATTTTCTCAACTTTGCAATAAGTCTGGTGGATATCTTTTAGCTCACTCAAGTTGAAAGTTCAAACGACTCTTTGATAAAGGTCTGTCCTGCGTGTGTATATGTGTATATATATGTTTATATATATACACATATATATATCTATGTGTGTGGATACATACATACATACATCCACATACTTCCTACATCCATCCGCTGGACAAAACCTTGCTATATATATTATATATATATATATTATATATATATATATATAATATATTATATATATATATATATAGCATATATAATGTGTGAGTAATTATGCTTATATGTGTATGTATGTACAGAAGTATCTTTTAACATTTACCGCTTCTCCAGAACCAATGGATCAGTTTTAGCTAAGCTTTGCGTAAAGTATTATTGGATAAAAGGGATTTAAGTTCTGGTCATTGTATGGGGCCATGCCCATTTCCATAGGAGATCATTAGAGAAAATAAGAAATGGGATGGTGGCACGAAAATATTCCCACAACTTTTGGATCAGAAATGACTAAAACTTTCGTGAAAGCTTCCCTGTGTTTTGTACATGCATGATTGTTTAACATGGACCCGGGCCAGGATTGGGTGGGGTGGGGTGGGTGTGGGGGGGGTGGAGTCGGTTTTTAGCCTGCACAGTTTAAATTAGTTTTAATTGTCATTTTTCATAATACACAACTTTTTTTTTTTTTTTTTTTTTTTGCCTCGCAAACGCCATTTATTTAGCTCTCTCTCTCTCTCTCTCGTCTCTCTCTCTCTCTCTCTCTCTCTACCCTTCTCTCTCTCTCTCTCTCATACCGCTGGAAAACGTGTGGGGGTTCCTACCGATTTAGACAGAATCCTCAAAAAAAGAGAGAATATTTTTGTATACAAACAGCACGATGAAAAATTTAGTTTTAAATGTTGCTCCCGAATGCGCAAAATAGTTATTTTTAGATTTCGATTTCAGTAATGGACTTGTAACATCATTATTAGAAGTTTTTTATTGATTGGAGCAGAAAATAGAAATATGCATGCAGTAGCTGAAAGAAATATTGTTTACTCTTTTCTCTTTTGATTGATAATAAAATTCTCTCTCAAGCGGAATTCGTCATTTTCCATAGAATTATCTTCCGTTAGAACATCTATTTTACATTTATTTGTGTAATTTGCACTATGTTCTGTCTTAAATATATACGAACAGGAGACAAGGATTTCTTAATTGAGAGAGAGAGAGAGAGAGAGAGAGAGAGAGAGAGAGTTGCCCTTCCACTCTTCATATTCCCGATGAAATCTATGTGATTCATTTTTCTGTGCCTGCTATCTGCCGAGAGTGTTTTGCAATCTGAAACGGGAGAGTAATACTGATTTCGGGAATTTTTCATTCCCGCTCATATCCATCATTTTCGGTTGGCTCAGCGCCGCACTCCATAAATTAATTAAATAAGTTCCGGGAATTTTGTCGTGCGCCTCGTATCTCTTCCATCGTTGCATTTGGGGCAAAGGCTCTAATGATTTCTGGTCGCTGGTTCCTGGTTATCATCGTCCACTCTGTTGAGAGCGAGTTACACTTCTGCAGCATACTTATGATATTGCCCACACAGATACACACACACACACACACACACACACACACACACACACACACACACATATATATATATATATATATATATATATATAGATATATATATATATATATATATATATATATATATATATATATATATATCTATATATATATATATATATATATATATATATATATATATATAATTTCTGTGAATGCGATATTATGATAAATATAGAGTAATGTTCTAGAAATACTCCAAAAGAATTGGGCATGGCAGCTCTACATAAATTTATTCAAAAACTGGGAATGGCAAGAATTCTACATTCACCTACATATATACGGCAGTACAATGATTCCTTCAATTATGACGCATCTTCAACCAATCAACCCCGCCATGCCACTATTACGGTTATCGTTAATTCCACTTTTTCTTCCAACCACAGCAAAAAATGGAGTAATAAAGTGTAAAATCAAGATAATCTGTTTGAGGAACATGACTCGAAAACCAGCTATCTAATCACTTCAGAAAAATAAGCGAACCTCGTCTGCCTGTAATTATATAATATATTATATATATATATAACTATATATATATATAGATATATATATATATATATATATAATATATATAAATTATATATATGTGTGTGTGTTTATGTAGTATGTATGAATGTATAGAGATCAAAGAATGTTTGCTACATTGAACAAAAGCAGTTGAACGTCCTATGTTCATTAAGATTTATTTTATTTCGAAGACCATTGTTTTATTGAGAAAATCACTTGATTATAATTAACATTGTCGGTAATTCTTGAAGTTGGTATTTGCCAAAGCCGTTATTTCCTGCTTTCATTTGCAATGACTCGTCTTTCATGTAAAGTCTGCAACAATTGCATCCTTTTTAAAATCCCTGGCATTCCTGTAATGTTAATCATACGAACTGTAAGTAGGATAATAAACTCTCCTTCTGAGTAATCCATAAACCAGTGACCCTTATTTCCTTTTGTTGACAGAGGCCTGTGCTCCATCTTTGAAGACTGCTGTCGTCTCTAGCGATACTGGTAAGTGTGCCGCTATTAATTTTGCTAAAGCTTTTCCCTACCTCTTTGTGCCCTGTTTTCCTGTGGGTGTGTAGAAATGATAATAGTTTTGTCAGGTCTTGTCTGGCTAATTTAAAGAAGATCCTTGGGTCATTTGAGATGCCATTCTCTAATGACAGATACTCATTGCAGTCACCCTTTGCCATTCCTTGACCTGTTTTTAGATCATGTCATTCTCACGGATAGTTTCATCAAGAATGTCTAGTGTTTCCTATTGAGTAACATACCATTTCGTGATGTATTAACGTTCTGTTTATTTGTGATTTGTTTTCGTATAACTGTGCGTAATAAAATCTCAGAAACATTTAAATGTTGCAAAGGTTTCGGAGACGAAGCCAGTGTGACCCGGTGCTTCGGACAATGACATTTCAA